>NC_072415.2:88547602-88790102 GCF_028858775.2 Pan troglodytes
ATTTTCTATGAAATAATTCAGAAAAGAGTTTAATAGCAGATTCTAATAGAATTTGAAAACAAGGTGTGTGGATCATTTCTGCAGCTTCTTGAATGAATGTGCTTTGGAGGGGAGCCGACCGCATCCTTTCCAGGGTCCAGTGCCAGGACCCTGGACGGCGTCACCCTAGGACGTCACCCCAGGACAGCAAAGTCAGCCTCGGTGCTTTCATGGGAAGGCGTGGGCAGTGCCATCCCCAGTGACTCGCGGGTGGAGAAGCAGGGCTGAGGTTGTTGGGATCCTGACGGATGGCCGGCTGGGTCCTCGGGAGGTGACATCCTGGCCCTCACCCTGCCTGCTCAGTGCTGAGGAGGGAGGTCCACATAGAGCTCAGGAGGGCTGGAAGCGGCCAGCACACACTTGCCCAGGTGCACAGCAGATGCAGGGTGGGCTGCTAGGGTAGTAGCAGGTCGAGCAGGGCAGCCGAGCCCAACAGGGTCCACAGATGCCCATGGAGGAAGTGGCCTCGTTCATGTGCTGAGAATGTCTCTAAGCATGGTGGGGCAGACAGCCCACATATGCTGGGCTACACGCAGGGCTCAGGGGAGGCGAGGGAGAAACAGTGGCTCCTGAGGACCAGGGGCATGGTTTTGGAGCCTGGCTACTGGGGAGGGAACAACTCTGGGCACTCAGCATAAGGGACATGCCATGCGTGGAGGGGATGACGGCACCATTGGAGTGCGTGGGCGTCCCTGTGTTCCAGCCACGCAGTGAAATGGTGAGGACGGAGGGGGACAAAAAGGGCGCAGAGCCGACAGTGCCCAGCCCCTCTCGGAACAGAGGTTGCTGCATCCAGCTCCTCTTGGGACGTGGGATGGCCATGCCCAGCTCTGCAGCCCATGCTCTTGTGGCCAGGACAGGTGCCAGTGTGGTACTGCGTGTGGCCTCACACAGTGAGTCTGTGAATGAACGAGTGACAAAACCTGGAATCTCAAAATGCGAAGCAAGTACGGAGCTTGCTGCCGCTCCACAAGGATGAGAACATTCCAAGGACTGAAAAAGCCTTTTTGCCGCAGTTTTGTCTGGCTACATCCCCGTGAATTTGCCAGGGCTTCGAAACAACTGACCTCAGACCAGGCGACCTGCACAGCACACATTTATTTTCTCACAGTTCCGAGGCTGGAAGTCCAAGACCGAGGGTGTTGACTGGTGGTCTCTCTCCTGCATCGTCAGGACATGGCCGTAGCACCTGGCCAGACAAGTCTCTACATGGGGAGCATCACCCCACACCCCAGCAGTGCCAAGACGGTGCCAACCACCAAATAGTGAAGCACAAAGCCCATCCAACGTCAGGTCAAGAGAGCCACAGACAGGGTGCAGGATCTCATGGCCCAGGCCAGTGCAAAGTCAGAGAGCCTCAGATAGGGTGTAGGATCTCATGGCCCAGGGCAGTGCAAAGTCAGAGAGCCGCAGACAGGGTGCAGGATCTCATGGCCCAGGCCAGTGCAAAGTCAACACACGGCTCTCCCATCGGCCCCAGACCCACTCTTTCCCTTACAGCAAGTGCCTCCAGACCTATGCAGCACCAGGGTGCACAGAGGGCCAGGACAGATGCCTGTCCCTCAGAGCAGACAGAGAAGTCCCGTCCTTGTCCCTCAGAGCAGGCAGAGAAGCTGCTGACCAGGCTTCTCCCATACCCCTGCAGAGTCCCCCACAGAGGACACCATGCACACCTCACCTTCTGGTCTCCAAAACGTGGCTTTCCTGGAGGCTGGCAAACCCCCTAGTCAGTGCCACATTTCCCTCTTGGAACAAGAGATAATATGTAGTTTTCGATCTAATTTTAGACCTTGGCTGAATTAGCTGACACTCAAAGAGGCCGGGGCCCAGAGACATAATGTGTGTGCGAATTCATATTTTAAGAGTCCATTTGCCTATTATCTATCTCGTTCTATAATTCGATATTTTCAAAGGATTGCCAGCAAGGAGCCCTGGGCTCTCTCCTACTGAGATTATGCGTGTGGCACAGTGGGAACAGGCACGGTGCCTCCGGCCCTGCCGCCCATCACTGCCTCCCATCACTGCCGCCCATCACTGCCGCCCATCACTGCCTCCCATCACTGCCTCCCATCTTTCATTCTTCCCTCCGTCCTCCCTCTGCACCACTCCTTGTCTCCCCTCATGCTGAAGGTCTTACCTCTGTTTCCTTGTATTCATACCTGGGTCTCAGGTGTCCGCGAGTTGTTCGGTCCCTTCATGGATCTACAGCTCGGGCAGATGCCCCCAGGACTGCAGCCTCGGCACCCGTGGAGTCTCTGTCTCTGTGGAGTGGCAGCCGATGACTCCCAGCCCAGCGTTCAAAGTCACCCTCTGTGAAGACAGGGCCCCACCTGAGCATGGCGCTGTCACTGCAGGACGGCCCAGATCCCATCCGAGACAGAAGGAACCTGTGTCAGGATCACCCTGGTAAAACGCCTCTGGGGTACACCACACAGCAAAGGTCACCTCGTGAAATTTTGAGGTCAGTTTCCCAGGGCAGGTGCTGACCTTTCTCGTTCTCTGAGCGAGGGCCCCTCGGCGCTTCTTCCTGCTGGGTGACCTTCGGAATGCCGTGGGAGTGCTGTAGAGTCACGATCTTGAACTCACAAATACTCTGGTGGATTTTCCACTACACTAACGGTTTCATGGCTATGAGCACTGGTCACACAGTGCTTTAAGCTGACGAAAGCTCTCACACCACCCAAGAGCAGCCTTGCTACCGCCCGGCTGCCACCTCCACCCCACGGTGCATGCAGAAGCTCGTCCACTCCAGGCAGAGTGTACCCTGGCCTCCAGGACAAACCGGTTATTTACTCAGGCCCTGCTTGGAGGGACGGGGTCTGGAGGGTCAGCTCGGGGTGAGCACAGGCCAGCCGTGTGGGGCCTCTACCAGCCACAGGCACAGCGACCCCTCCCTACCTCACCTGCTGAGAAAGGCCATCCCCTAGGGAGGAGCAGTAACAAGTGGAAAGGAAGGAGGCTGCTCCCTTTTCCTGCATCCCAGGGACAACTGGGCAGGGAAGAAGGATCCCAACCTTGCACAAAACCACAGAGGCTCAGAGAGGAGCCCCTGGCCAGGGTCTGGACTCAAACTCAGGTCTCCCAGCCCTTAATATCTCTGTTCGGTCAGCCACAGTCTGTGGCGGCTGCCAGGCCCTAACGGAACCGACTCCCATTCCCCTGGTTCCTACAGGGTGGCTGATATCCACCAGCGTCCTCTCATTCCAGGCGTTGGCCAAGCCTAAAGTTTCTGTTTTATAAGATCTGTTGAGATCACATCTCAAGGGGTATGGTTGAACGTGTCAGTCAAATTGATGAAAGAAAGGACAAATTCATTAATTAATTCACTTCTGAGCTGAGTTCCCGCATGCCAGCCTTAAACTCAGAGTGGGTTTTTATGGTTGAGTTATAAATCCCTCACAAGCGGGGCTTCTTACAGACAAGCTGTCAGGGCCGTAAATGCCAGGGCCTCGGTGGGTGCTGGGGGGTGACATAAAAAGGGCGTCGACACACTGCCTCTTGGGCGAACTGCAGTTTTGCCCTTTGGCAGATATTCCAGATGATTACAGTTTTTATTACCAGCCTCTGCAACACTACCTCCAGCCACATCTGTCTCCACATCAGCTGGGTCACCACAATGCACGGCGGTGAGGTATGAGCCGATTCCGACTGGATGTAGGAACGTGCAAGTTTAATTCTTCATAACCCCAGATCTTGGGTGAGGAGAACGGCCCATTGTGAAGAAAGCGCGTTTTCTTGTCCACGACTCATGGCAAAAGCAGACAGGCCTCCTTCTAACCTCTGTGCCAGCCAACCCTGGACCATCAGCCCATGAGGCTGAGAGTGGCCCAGCCCTCAGGTCTCTCGGTGCATCTTTGTTCAGCCGTGCCTCATCCCGGCCACATCCCCTCAGCCCCCGCTTCTTCACCTGCCAGGGTGAAAGTTTCCGGGAAGGTCGGCTGCCATGGCCTCCCCTTTATCAGACACTCCACCCACCCCCAAGTGCCTCACCAGGGCGGGGCCCCCTTCCTAGGGAGCAGCAGGGGCAAAGTCCTGGGGTCCAGCCTGTGCCCCTCTAATGCAGAAAAGCAACCACAAAGGCAAGACATGCAGTCTCCAAATGTTACCTCTGCTGCCAGGTTTCAGCTCGTGTCCGCCAGGAAGCAGGTGTGACACCATGGATGTGACTGTGGTGTGGACACCACGGGCTCTCCATAGTAAAGGTGTCAACGTGGGCACGCGTTTTGACCAGAGAGAGGTGCAACGGACTTTCACCTTTCCGTGGAGCGAGAAAGACTGAAGATTTGAAGTAGAACGGCACCTGCCGCAGAGACCCTTCGTAAAAAATCTCACTTTGCTCCACGTGATCCACCACCAGCAGCCCTGTGAGAGGCGAGGGTGACGCATGGACTAATGGCAGCTGAACTCCAACCCCTGGCTGGGCATCTCCTCTGGGCCCAGCCCAAGGCACTGGCAGGAGGCAGGAGGAGGCTCTGCAGCCTGGCCTTCTGTCCCGAGCACGGTTCCAAGGAGAGACTGCACACCCTGAAACCAGCCTCCACACAGACTGAGATAAACAGAAAGGCCACTTTACACATCACGCCTCAGGACGCCTCAGGCCACAAGCAGCATGCAATGGTGAGGTCCTGGAAAGAGCCCCACGGCAGACCGGCATCCCTTTGACGCAGAGCTGCTGCAGCTGCCTCTGAGTGTTTGCCTCAGGACACTTCATCTTCTCATCCCTCGGCCTCAACATTAAACACAGCTCACGCGTTCCAGCCACTGCGGGGCACGTTAGCATGAGAAGCAGGTGAGCCCCTCGCGTGCCGGTCTCATTAACCTCGATCCTTAGCGCTGGCCTGCTGTACCGGGACAGGGCATGGCCGTCTCGATCCTTAGCGCTGGCCTGCTGTACCGGGACAGGGCGTGGCTGTCTCGATCCTTAGCACTGGCCTGCTGTACCGGGACAGGGCGTGGCTGTCTCGATCCTTAGCGCTGGCCTGTTGTACCGGGACAGGGCATGGCCCTCTCGCCCACCTCTTGCGACTCTGCTGACACCGCTGCGCCCCGCACCACCTCCAGGCCACATTCACTGCTCATCCAAAGCTTGAATTTCCCATTGACTTAAAACTTCCATTAAAGCCCCAGATGAGGGTAAACGAGGCTCCATGTGCTCTGCCTAATGGGAACGTTCTGGCTGGCACCGACTGCGATAGTTTCGGGCAATCTGCCGCTGCCTCTGTAGGAGCCGAATGAGCACTTCACAGTACTTAGGTAGACCCCTTCCCCACATGCAGCAGCTGCTCCGGCTGAGACCTCACCTCCTGGTTCCTTCTCCCTCCCACATGCAGGGCTCAGATGGGGTGCTGGGGTCCTGTTCCCACCTCCGTGGTGCAGCCCCACTGCCCTCAGAGCTGTTCTTTACCTGCTTCCTCCAGAAAAAGAAATTGTGACGCAGGGGGTCTCCCCGCCTCCTGCTGGCTCCCAGCGAACACAGGCTGGCTCAGGGCACTGTGCAGGGGGCCTGCTTGGCCACGAGAAGCACGCAATGGTGAGGTCCTGGAAAGAACCCCATGGCAGATCCGGCTTCCCTTTGACACAGAGCTGCTGCAGCTGCCTCTGAGTGTTTGCCTCGTCTGCAGTAAAACATAGCTGAGGGTACACTGGGGACAGGCAGGAGACCTGATGGGCCATGCCCCAGCCCTGCTGCCCATGGTGTCTCTGAGATGAGACAGGAACGTCCCCAGGGGAGTGGGAGCCAGGGGCTCCCAGGGTCTGACCCTCTCCAAGCCCCAGTCTCCTCAGGGCTGCACTGTGTGTGCTGCCCACGTGCACCGAACCCTCTGGCCCTGGCCCTGGCCCGGTTTGCACCTTCCCCTTGGCTCTGACACCTTCCTCCCTTCACAGCCCACACACAGATGAGTGCTGCTTGTCCTGCAAGGCTTCCCAAGAAGTTTCAGTGGACACCCTTCCAGCAGGAACGGCCCATCCCCTCTATGTTTCCCAGAGTGTCCTGCAGCAAACATCAATGTGACTCGTGCACACGGCATTGGGGCTGCCTGGTGAGACGCCGTGTTCCTGGTGGACTGACGGCAGGAACGAGGATCATTCACCTTCGTGAGACAGAACGGCGCAGCTCCCAGAGGAGAGCAGAGCTTGGGGACTGCGTGAGGACTCCCTGAACTAAGCTCCCCAGTGGGCCCCCTTCACCTGTGCGGCACGCAGCGTCTTCACTGTCCACGGGGAGATTCGGGGTCTGAGATTAGACTCCTTTTGAGGTCTACAGCTGCTGGAGTCAGAGCTGCCCCTGCGCCCTCTGCTGCCTAACTCAACCCTGAGGATGCCAGCCCGACAGAGCATGGTGTCGACCAGGAGGAGGATGGACTTGAGGATGCCAGCCCTACAGAGCACGGTGTCGACCAGGAGGAGGATGGACCTGAGGATGCCAGCCCGACAGAGCACGGTGTTGGCCACAGAGCAGGACGGGCCTGCGCTGCCTTCCTGTCATCACGCAGGGATAATCTTTACCTCTCATTTAAAAAGGCCAATAGTGCCCATGTCACACTATTTATCAGCAGCCGCTCTGACAGGTGGATAACGTGTGCTCGGGCAGGAGAGATTGAAACCCAGCAGGGCGGGGAGGCAGGGAGGCTGGAAGCCGGTGAAGTTCACTCCAGCACGGCGTCCGGCAGCTGCAGAGGCCCTGCATCCACACAGGCACTGCGGAAACTCACCTTGTCCTGAGACGAGGGAAGGCCAGGGAGAGGTGCGTACCAAGCTTGTCACAGGGCACTGAGGACAGAGCTGCCACCAGCTCCTGGCAGGAGGCTTTGATGTGGAAACCGGCAGCCATGCAGTGGGCGCAGAGGAGGTGGCCTTTCTGCCCTTCCTCCCTCCTGGCACCCAAGGGTCACCTGGGGAAAGCCGTCTACAGTGTGAACACGGCTGTGAAATGGCTAATTCGCTGCAGTGGCGGGGGTGGTCTCTGTCCTGTTTCCCCCCACCCCCTCATTCTCCCCACCCGGAGCAGCCCTCCCTCCCTGCCACCCCCGACCTGAATCAGGGCCACCGCCAGAGCCTTTGCCACTCCACATAAATGTGCCATCAGCAGGCCAGGGTGGTTTCATTTTGTTTTTAGTGCTGAGGATTTGTGTGTGTGTTCTTTTTCCTTTTAGTTTCTTTATTTTCCCAAATGAAATGTGATCCAAATCAAAACAAATTCCCAGCATCTGCTGGAGAGACTTTCCTCCTCTCTGTTTCCCCAAGTGCTGAATGGAGAACACTGCTCCATCTCGCTGTTATTAAGACGCACGCGGGCCTCACCGCCAACAGTCCATGCGTGTTTCTTGGCAGCCCTGGCCCGGTGGTGGTGACGGCGCTCTGAATAGGGGGCACCCACTGCCCCTCGCTGCTGCCCCCATGACCCGCTGTGCAGTGGCTTTTCCGGGGAAGGGCACCCCATTGGCAGAGAAGAGTGTGCGGGTGGCAGGGAGGGAGGCGGCGAGCCAGGGCCCAGGCCCGAGCTCCGTGTGCTGCGGCCCCGTCAAAGCGGCCTCCTCGTGCCTCAGCCCTCTAGCGCCAGCGTTTTGTCACATCTCCGGTTTCCTTTCTTTGCTTCAGCTTCCATGCGACCCCCTAGCTGCGGACACTCCACACGCTGAGAGTCAGCTGAGCTTGAACAAAGAGACCTTTCTCCTCTGCAGAAACCGCTCGAGCCGCCAGCGCCAGAATTCACAGCAGCTTTCTCTTGAAATGCTCGGCATTTCCCCACGATTTCTTAGGTATACTTGGTGGGCGAAGTGCGTCATCTCTGTTTGAATTTATCGCACAGAATAAGCCATTTTCTCCATTTAATGTCATCCCCTCGGTAACCAGGAGGTCGGAGGCAACAACGCAAAAACAGCAAATTTGTCAACGGAATGTTCAAAGCCGGGCATAAATTTATCTTGTCCTAATCCCCGGCCCCTTTTCATGCGGTGATTTTTCATATGCATATGAGAATTTTCCGAGTTTGCTTTCTCACACATGTCGCCGTCCACAGACGGGTGGTGGCTCTGTGGGCCCCTAGGAAGCAACGTGGCTTTCCCCTTCCTCCGTAAAGCCCAAGGCGGCCACCTCCGCTTTTCTGATCATCTCTCATTGAAAACCCCAAGCATCGCTTCCTATGATTATTTTCACACACAGGGAGCATAATTGCATGTTCTGAAAAAAAAATTCTCACTAAAGAAGCCCGTGATTCTCAGACATCCTAAGGCATCGCAAAGCCAACCCTGTGCCATGCCGTAGCCACGTACAAACTTTACAATCCCGTGTCACTCACGTTTAAAAATAACCAGCAACTTCATAGCAGAAAGGAAGGGTCATGGTCACCACAGTGAGGCTGAGACACACATCTCCTCTAACTTTACACCACTCAGGGTAACTATGTGCATCCTCACCAGAGAATATCTACCTCGTGCTGGTTCCTTCAGCCTCCAGTATACGGTGGAGGAGTCGCATGACAAGCTAGAGGATCAGGCCTAAAGGAGTCCGTGTCAGTGTGTGACTATTTTCACAAAACAAGTAGTTTTGTCTTGAAGTCCACTCTCTTGACACCACCAATATTATGTGCTTTGGATGGCAACAGTGTACCTGGCCGGCCAAGGAGAGCCTGGGCGCTGGTGGCGTGGGCTGCAGACCAGGCTCTGGCCCAGGACCTGCCGTAAGACCTCGGGGCCAGTGGTCTGCGCCCTGCAGGCCCGAGAGGAGGGAAGCTGTCTGATTGCCAGGTATTTACACAGCAACACTGAAGGAAATGTACCACGGCCCCTGGCTTTCTCAGATGTCAACTCCTCAGGCTTAATGATAAAATTCATCCCCGAAGCATATTTTCTTTGGTTCGAGACTATCTCCCCACACTGGGAATTTCCCCTGCAGTTTGCTCCTGGGTGGACAGTTCCACAGGTCAGTGATTCATCTCTCCTCAGTCAGGCTTACACGTGAGTTTGTTGCTTCTCAGTGAACTCCTACACTGGAATTCCAAGCACACTGGAGAGAAGGATGCGCTTTTCCTCGAGAGTAAATGTTCATCTCTTGCCCCAGAAGGAAATCCTGTGCCACAAAAGAGAAGCAGAGCCACCTTCCACAGCAGTGAGCTGTGAGGAATGGAGATGGTACTCAACGTTTTAGACAAACCTTGTAAATTCCTGCTCAGGTTTCTAGTGTGATTCAAATCAATTTGGCAAAATAGTTACTGCATCTAAAATACACCAGGGTGATGCTAGACCGCTGAGCTAGAATGATGAAAAGCAGATATGGGTCCTGAATTCAGAGAATTTCCACAAAGGAGATTGTGGAACATAATCTCCTAGAGACATAGAAGTGTCTAGACATCTGTGAACCATTTAAGCTGTCCTGAAGCAGAGGACTGGTGTGTCTCAGAGCAGCAGCATCCGCATGAGAGCACCGCCCACATGAGAGCACCATCCACACATGAGCACCGCCCACACATGAGCACCATTCACACGTGAGCACCATTCACACATGAGCACATCCACACATGAGCACCGTCCACACGAGAGCACCGTCCACACATGAGCACCACCCACACATGAGCACCACCCACACATGAGCACCGCCCACACGAGAGCACCACCCACACATGAGCACCACCCACACATGAGCACCGTCCGCACATGAGCACCGTCCGCACATGAGCACCGTCCACACATGAGCACCGTCCACACATGAGCACCACCCACACATGAGCACCGACCACACATGAGCACCGCCCACACATGAGCACCGCCCACACATGAGCACCGCCCGCACGAGAGCACCGCCCGCACGTGAGCACCGCCCGCACGTGAGCACCGCCCGCACGTGAGCACCGCCCACACGTGAGCACCGCCCACACGTGAGCACCGTCCACACGAGAGCACCGTCCACACAAGAGCACCGTCCACGTGTGGGCGCCTACCACAGGTTAGCACATCCACACGTGAGAACAACCACATCACACGGTTAAGGTGGGCACTGCACATCAGAATTCCAAGGTCAGCTTCTCCACTCACTATGTCATGTGGCTGCAGTCCATTACTGCCCCATGGCCCAGGTGACAGTCCTATAAGACCATGTAAAACACCACCTGTCTCAAACAGCAGTTTGAAGAATTCAAGGATTCAGAACATTTCCACTGAGCACACAGCCGACCCTATAGGACTGCTGCGTTATTAACATCATCGTTATAGCTTTGGTGCCTACAACGATCTCTGGTACATATTAATTTATATTCATATATGCATTTGTTGAATTGAATATAGTAATGGATATGATTATTGTGGTGGTGTCCCTCAGAGGTTTGCCCCAGAGGCCATACTGGGTTGCTGGAAACTGTCATTAACTGTAGTGAGTTGTAACTCTGTATCCTTATCTGTGAATTGAGAAAATTAATTGCTGTTACGTAACATAAAATGAATTGTTGCTGTACAATATAAAACGCCCACCAGCAAGACAGAGGAGTCATTACTCTGGAAGAGTAAATGAAGAAATCTCAACATTACAACATGACAATTAGATTCCATGTCAATAAGCAAAACGGAGAACATAGCATGTGTTTTATTCACAGCTGTCAGTTATGTCCTACAAAGACAGGCAGCAAAATAATATTATAACATTTTCATTTAATAATAAAGCACTTACTGAGTACTTACCAAAATGCCAACTACTGTAATGCACAATCTTTGCTTGAAAAAAATGAAGCTCCGTTTTTTGTTTGTTTTTTTTTTTTGGACAGAGTCTCACTCTGTCACCCAGGCTGGAGTGCAGTGGCACCATCTTGGCTCACTGCAACCTTCACCTCCTGGGTTGAAGCTAATCTCCTGCTTCAGCCTGCTGAGTAGCTGGGATTATAGGCGCTAGTCACCATGCCCAGCTAATTTTTGTATTTTCAGTAGACATGGGGTTTCGCCATGTTGGCTAGGCTGGTCACAAACTCCTGACCTCAAATCATCCAAAGTGCCTCGGCCTCCCAAAGTGCTGGGATTACAGACATGAGCCACCGTGCACAGCTGAAGCTCAACTTCTAGTCAGGGCATAGCTCTATAGACAAATCATTAAGATAAATATAAGGTGATGTTCATGCTGTGGATGACAGATAATGTTCATTATGTCTAGCCGTGAAGGATTATTTCATACGTGAAGAGACGATTCAACTGGGTTTGAGAAGACTGAAGTCTGTCAAGCAGGGAAGGAGATAAAGTCAGAGAGAAGAGTCTAAACAGAGGCAGGAAAATGTGGAGGCGTGTTCTGGAATGACATGGTCCCTGTCAGGGAAGTTCAGGCAGGGAAGAGGGTGTTTAAAGGGTGTCTGGGAAAAGTGAATGGAAAATAAGGCTGGAAGGGGAAACTGGCCAGAGAATGGAAAGTTGGGAATGTCATTGCGTGGGCGAATGTGCGCTGGTGGTAACAGAAAGTCGTCTGTAGCTTTGGAACAACAGTGCGACGTGTCCACACGTCTTTAAAAAGCAAACACTTAAAGGCAAAGGGAGGAAGGAATAGCAGCTGAGGAGGGAAGCTCAGAAAGGAAATCCAAGTTGAAATATCCATGCAGTAGTAGCATGAGAAGGATTCTAAGGAAGTGGAGTGAGGACGGGGATGCGGAGCCAAAGGTTAGAAACTTCTTAGAGGGAGGGCGACCTTGGGAGAGAGACTGGGTTTGAAGTCCAGGTCTGACACTTACTGCCTATGGAACAAGGACAAGTCACAAATCTCCATTTCTTCTATAAAATAGACACAGTGTTGAGTACTGTTTAGGGACCCTGTCATGACTAGACAGGCATAAGATGTTCAGGCATCGCTGAGTATTGTATAGGGACCCTGTTTTGACTAAACGAGGTGTGTCCAGGCATTTCTGGCTTGCACAGAAGTGGGAGAAGCCCAGAACTGTGAAACTCCAGGGAGCAGGAGTCCCTCACAGGCATGCGGGGAGTCGCCTGAAACCCAGATGGAGAGGTCACCAAGATCCAGGTCTGTTTCCTGTGCTTTTCTGTCCCTGGGGTCTAGTCGATGTCCTGAACCCTGTCGTCTGCTCCACAGCAACGTATAAATGAGTTCCGGTAACCAGATATTAGATGCTGAGAAGCAGCAGCCGTGTGTGGGGATTATGATGGGAAAGGAGAGGAAAGCTGGAACTGAGGTGCGTTAAGGACAAGTTTGCAAGCATTTGGTAGTGGTTGAAACGTGTCTCTAAGCCAGGGACCGGGAAGTTGCAGATCCCAGGCAGGGAAGGTGGTAGGGAACCGAGACCACAGGAGAATCACTCATCATTTGCAGATGAAAGGGTTGCTTACTTAGGAAACACACACACACACACACACAACATCACCTAACAATGTTATAAATTGTGAAATAATTCAGTAAGGTAAAAAGTACAACATCAACATCAGTACAGTTCCATAAATAATCAACTACCGGATGAATACAATGAGGGAAAAGTTAACATGATACAACAGGACAGGCGTGAAGATATCTTTAGAACTTGGCTGAATGCTTCAAGTGGAAATTTTTCTGCATTAAAAGTTAAAAACTTTAAAGAATTAAAACACTCTGAGGGGCTCCCATGATGGCTGACTAGAGGCATCTTCAACTTGCCTTCTCCACAAAGAACAAAAGTCGTCATTAGACAATCACACTTCAAGTAGATCATATGAAGGAGAACACATGAGCTGAACAGAGAAGGGACAGGAAGCCTCTCCAGCAGGGAAGGAGAGGAGGGCAAGGCAGCCTTCCCGGCCAGGATGGGCTGGGAGCCCAGAGAGATGTCCCAATGTGGGGAAGGGGTAAGGGAGAAACCCCCAGGGTTCATGTCCCCACTGTGAGCTCCTGCATCGTTGGCCATGGGAGAGCCCCTCGACCATCGCTAGAGGGGAACCTGACACAGGGAGCTGCCTGGAGACAGTCGCAGTGTTGCTCCAGAGAGGAAGCTCACGCCAGGTCCCACGCACACCCTGAGTCCTAAACAGCTACAGCAAAGCAGCATTTTGAGAGCCCAGCCCCCAACAGACTGTGCCCTGTCCTGTGGCACCTGTGTCTCCACCTCCCTAGAATCCCACTGACATCTCCCATGTGCAGCTGCCACCACCAGGGCTGAGGTGTGGCCACAAGCAGCATCACCCCACTGGCAGTGGGGCCGCCATGCATTTCAGGTGACAAGGCAGGGTGCCCCACCTGCAGCTGCTGTCACCGTGGGCTGCCACTGCCGAGGCTGAAGTGCAAGTGGGGTGTGAGCTGCTGCTGCCAGGGCTGGGATGTGAGTGACGTGTAAACCGCCACCACTGACGAAGAGGCGCAAGCCAAGTGTGCATCGCTCCGACCACCCCCTGCCTTCAGCGGCCACTGAAATCAACCCCTCCCTCCCCAGAGGCAGGGCCACAGTGCAGGTGCTGACATCCCCAATCTGAGCATTCTGCCAGGAGCCTGGGGATCATCTCACCTCTGCCTACAGCCAGCACCTGCACGCACCACTGGGGGCCTGAGGACAAACACACCCAGTGCAAGTTCATGCGCACTTCATGCCAGAGCATGCAGTCTGGGGGCGTGGGGATTGCCCAGCCACATCCACCACCACTGGCACCTGACCACTCCTCCCAGAGGCCTGAGGTTGGGTGGGCCCAGCCACTCCGCTGCTATCACCACAGCCGGCCCCTACCTGCATGCACAACCTGAATGCCTGGAAACTGGCACTTCCAGCCCACTGCAGCCACCACTAACACCAGCATGCCACTGCTGTTGCCATCCTCCATGCCATACCTGCAGCCTAGGGGCCCGAGAACCTGACCACCCTTCTGGCCCTCTGCTGCCACTACTGTCATTGGAGCAAGACACCTGGAGTTCCAAGAATCAGCCTATCTAGATCTACTAACAGCGGGCCAGCAGACACTACCCCAAGAATCAGCCTATCTAGACCTACTAACAGTGGGTCAGCAGACACTACCCCAAGAATCAGCCTATCTAGACCTACTAACAGTGGGTCAGCAGACACTACCCCAAGAATCAGCCTATCTAGACCTACTAACAGTGGGTCAGCAGACACTACCCCAAGAATCAGCCTATCTAGATCTACTAACAGTGGGTCAGCAGACACTACCCCAAGAATCAGCCTATCTAGACCTACTAACAGTGGGTCAGCAGACACTACCCCAAGAATCAGCCTATCTAGACCTACTAACAGTGGGTCAGCAGACACTACCCCAAGCGTCAGCCTATCTAGTTCTACTAACAGTGGGTCAGCAGACACTACCCCAAGAGTCAGCCTATCTAGACCTACTAACAGTGGGTCAGCAGACACTACCCCAAGAGTCAGCCTATCTAGACCTACTAACAGTGGGTCAGCAGACACTACCCCAAGAGTCAGCCTATCTAGACCTACTAACAGTGGGTCAGCAGACACTACCCCAAGAGTCAGCCTATCTAGACCTACTAACAGTGGGTCAGCAGACACTACCCCAAGAGTCAGCCTATCTAGACCTACTAACAGTGGGTCAGCAGACACTACCCAAAGAATCAGCCTATCTAGATCTACTAACAGTGGGTCAGCAGACACTACCCCAAGAATCAGCCTATCTAGTTCTACTAACAGTGGGTCAGCAGACACTACTCAGGGGCCCAAGGAAAGGCATACTCAGCCTACCACTGCCACTATTAGGGCCTGAAGACTAGTTGACCTGGTCGATGATGTCTTTGAGAGGATTCAAAGCGACGGCCGTGAGGAGCCAGGCATGCAGACGCTCCCTGGAAGTGGACACCACCAGGCAACCACAGCCTTTGCAGGAAGGATGTGGAGGAGGTGGTGCAGGCAGGAGAGAGGCTGGATGCCACCCCGAGGGGAAGCCCAGGCCTGTCCTGGCCAGGAGGCATTGTGTGGCCACCGCAAGAGAGCAGGGAGAAAAGCCCAGAAAGGCAGGCGGGGACTGTGACTCTCAGAAAGCGCCAAGAATGCTGGGAAACATCGTCACAAGTGTCTCTTCATGCCAACGATGACCACAGGGACGAGAAAGATTCATCAAGTTGACTTAGAGAGCTCCGGTTTCCCTGAGTCATCATCAAGTTTGAATAAGCAAGCAACAAGCTTAGGCGCGTGAACTCCCGTGTGCCGGAGAGAGCACAGGGTGGTTTAAAGTGCCACATTCCCTTCTGGCTCAGAGCATCTGCCCTGTGTGACAGTCTCGTGCTTGGGGAGGCCCTCGCAAACCTGCCACAGCCCTATTTCCAACGGGAAAGACACAGACAAGCCAGGCCAAGATGCGGCTGGGATGGTGCCTGTGCGCTCACAGCCCTGAGCAGCACCTCACCCTCAGCTCGCCCAGCCTCTCCTGGCCACTCATTTCGGCTTTCTTCACTCTAGAGCAGGGGTGTCCGGGTTTTCAGCTTCCCTGGGCCACATCAGAAGAAGAATAATTGTCTTAGACTGCACATAAAATACACTAACGATAGCTGATGAGCTTAAAAAAAAACTCCCAGAATTCTCATAATGTTTTAAGAAAGTTTACGAATTTCTGCTGGGCCACATTCAAAGCCATTTCGGGCCTCATGTGGCCCATGGGTGGCGGATTGGACAAGCTTGCTCTAGATTCTCCTTAGGTAGAAGTAGGATTTCCTTCACCTCAAAGGACTGCAGACATTCAGCACAATAACCTTCCAACCTGCTAGCCAAGCCCTTTCTAGAAGGGGAGACAAGAATCCAAAAAGCACGCCAGAAAGAAGCCGAAAGTGAGGTACCTTGGACGTAATCACACCAGAACTCTGTGACGTTTTTAGCAAATAAGTCAAACAGGTAAAAGGATGGAATGCCAATAAGAAGAGAGTGGCCCCCTCCCTAGGCGCAGCCCACCTCCCTTTTAAAAATGTTTCCCTTTATGAATAAAAGCACAGGCATGGGAGATGAGGGCAGCCCCACGTATCAGGTAAACATCCTGATCATCTATTTGGTATGGGACTTGAAACAAATCACATTTTCGTGCTGATATCGTCAAATTGACCCCTTCCAGATATTGTTTTCCCTTCTGGGGACTCTGTCCTGTATAAAGAATTTAGTAAATTACCAGGTTAATAGAGAGAACTAGCAACAAGGTAATCTTAGCTGTGTCATTTGTGTTTAGGAAAATAGTTTTTCCATTTAAAAGGCTTTAAACACATGTGTTTTCTCGTTTTGCCTCTACTGTGAGATAAATCTTCGCTTCAAGAATACACTAGATCACCAGATTCCCAAAAGAGAAGTGGGGGTGGGGGGTGCGGGGCGAGGGCGAGGGCTGGCTGAGAGCAATGAATTTGTATCAGAGAGCAGAATTTGTTATGTTTTCCTTGTAGATCTGAGCTCAAGATATGCCTTGGCTAGAGGCAGCTTAGCTGTGAATGACTGCACTAGCTTCTGCCAAGACCATCCTGAGTTTTCACTGTTCACATCTCCATGTGTGGACTTTACCCTCACCACACGATGGCAGATGGAAATCTGATGAAAACGAAGCAATGCATATAGATACATGCACATGTATTTATACATACACACATATGTATATACACACAGGTGTGTGTGTGTATAGATATACCACGAAACAGGAGACCTTTATGTTTTGATGATGGGATTCAAGTGTTTCAACAACAAAATACAACTAGTGTTTTCCAAGTTGGAGTCTGTAAAGTCCCAGAAATCCACAAGATTTTCATTCATTATATTCACGTTGGACACTGTTACTGAAGAACCACGTTCCTTTTATCCTGGAGGAAAGAGCACGGGTCATGTGGCTGTGCCTGCACCTCATCGCCCTTGGCCCAACCCCAGTTTAAAATGAGCGATATTGCAGTCTGCTAAGTGGCTTGTCTATGAAGTTCATCCCAAGTGGAAACAGCCCTCCATCGTGTTCAGTGAGGGATTATTCCAAACTTTAGATCTCATTAAACAGACAGAACGCCACAGTCACTTGTCCCTAATAAAAAAATATGCAAATAAATCAAACTCCACCCTCCTGGTATGGTCCATTTTCTAAGAGGCCTTCTTCTGAACGTCAGCCCTCTAGCATTTCATTCAGGGCTGGGAAGCCGATGGCCGAATTTATTAATGAAGTTAATCGTGATAACCATCCTTCTCCTGGTAACTCCTGTGGATGAACACCACTTGATACCAGGCTGTAGAGAAGTGAGCTGGCGGTTCCTGGGAACCAGGCAGGAGGCACATACTCAGGTGAGCTGTGGCATGGGCTGTGCCCTGAGGAGGGACCACCCTTCTGCTGTGGCTCTCTGTTCTGAGGGCTAAAGCTGTGGGCGACAGACGCAGAGCCCGGCGCGTTGTCCCGGAATCAGGGCCTTCAGGCACAGAGCCCTATGCGTTGTCCCGGAAGCAGGGCCTTCAGGCACAGAGCCCGGCGCCTTGTCCCGGAAGCAGGGCCTTCAGGCACGGAGCCCGGCGCCTTGTCCCGGAGGCAGGGCCTTCAGGCACGGAGCCCGGCGCCTTGTTCCGGAGGCAGGGCCTTCAGGCACGGAGCCCGGCACGTTGTTCCGGAATCAGGGCCTTCAGGCACGGAGCCCGGCGCTTTGTTCCGGAAGCAGGGCCTTCAGGCACGGAGCCCGGCGCCTTGTCCCGGAATCAGGGCCTTCAGGCACGGAGCCCGGCGCCTTGTCCCGGAGGCAGGGCCTTCAGGCACGGAGCCCGGCGCCTTGTTCCGGAGGCAGGGCCTTCAGGCACGGAGCCCGGCACGTTGTTCCGGAAGCAGGGCCTTCAGGCACGGAGCCCGGCGCCTTGTCCCGGAAGCAGGGCCTTCAGGCACGGAGCCCGGCACGTTGTTCCGGAAGCAGGGCCTTCAGGCACGGAGCCCGGCGCTTTGTTCCGGAAGCAGGGCCTTCAGGCACGGAGCCCGGCGCCTTGTCCCGGAAGCAGGGCCTTCAGGCACGGAGCCCGGCACGTTGTTCCGGAAGCAGGGCCTTCAGGCACGGAGCCCGGCGCCTTGTCCCGGAAGGAGGGCCTTCAGGCACGGAGCCCGGCGCCTTGTTCCGGAGGCAGGGCCTTCAGGCACAGAGCCCGGCGCCTTGTCCCGGAGGCAGGGCCTTCAGGCACGGAGCCCGGCGCCTTGTCCCGGAGGCAGGGCCTTCAGGCACGGAGCCCGGCGCCTTGTTCCGGAAGCAGGGCCTTCAGGCACGGAGCCCGGCGCCTTGTCCCGGAAGCAGGGCCTTCAGGCACGGAGCCCGGCGCCTTGTCCCGGAAGCAGGGCCTTCAGGCACGGAGCCCGGCGCCTTGTTCCGGAGGCAGGGCCTTCAGGCACGGAGCCCGGCGCCTTGTCCCGGAGGCAGGGCCTTCAGGCACGGAGCCCGGCGCCTTGTCCCGGAGGCAGGGCCTTCAGGCACGGAGCCCGGCGCCTTGTCCCGGAGGCAGGGCCTTCAGGCACGGAGCCCGGCGCCTTGTCCCGGAGGCAGGGCCTTCAGGCACGGAGCCCGGCGCCTTGTCCCGGAGGCAGGGCCTTCAGGCACGGAGCCCGGCGCCTTGTCCCGGAAGCAGGGCCTTCAGGCACGGAGCCCGGCGCCTTGTCCCGGAAGCAGGGCCTTCAGGCACGGAGCCCGGCGCCTTGTTCCGGAAGCAGGGCCTTCAGGCACGGAGCCCGGCGCCTTGTTCCGGAAGCAGGGCCTTCAGGCACGGAGCCCGGCGCCTTGTCCCGGAAGCAGGGCCTTCAGGCACGGAGCCCGGCACGTTGTTCCGGAAGCAGGGCCTTCAGGCACGGAGCCCGGCGCCTTGTTCCGGAAGCAGGGCCTTCAGGGCTGGAAGGGGCAGCAAGTGGCATTTTCTACAAATGGCTCCACTGACATTTCCTATTCTTTTGTATTTTGCTGTATGTTTTGGGTTGAGTTCTGTCTCCCAAAAAGATACATGGAATTCCTAACCCCCAGTAGCTGTGAATGAGAGCTTATTCGGAAATACAGTCCTGGCAGATGTCCTAAATCCAGTGTCTGGTGTCCTTATAAGAAGAAGGAAGTTTGAGCACAGCGACCTATGGGGAGCCGCAGTGTGAGGATGGAGGCGGACATTGCAGGGAGGCAGGGGCCGACAGGGAGCACGGTGGCACCAGGAGCTGGAGGAGGCAGGAAGGACCCTGAGCCTCCACAGGGAGCACAGCTGCCCACACCTTGATCTCGGATGTGTGGCCTCGGGAAGGACCCCAATCTGTCACAGGGAGCATGGCTGCCCATACCTTGATCATGTGGCCTCCAGAATTAGGAGAGAACAAACACCTGTCGTTTTCAGCTCCAGTTTGTGGCACTTTGCTATAGCAGCCCGGGGACACTCCTACTGTCCAAAAGGATAAGCACATTTCAGTCAAGCAGATCTGGGGCCTGAGCTTGAGTATCCATGGGAGAGCCAGACGGGAGACAGGGACAGGGGCAGAGGGCATGCGAGAGGGAGAGACGGAGAGAGAGAGAGAGAGAGAGAGAATGAGAGAGGGAGAGAGAGAAGGTGGGGAGGGAGAGAGGGGAGGCACAGAGACAGAAGCAGGGCTGAGGGGATTCAAGTGCTCAAACAGCCCAGGCGTATGGGTCACCTGGCACCTCTGGAGGAGGGACGTGGCCCACAGATGCCACCGTTTTTAAGAGGGCCTGCCCTGATCTCGCCTATGTCAAGGGTGACTAGAAGAAGGACGAATCGGTCCTCTGTGTAGCTGTTTGCAAACGTGAAGAGGTGCGTAAGTCCCTAATAATGAAGTAATTGCCCAAACATCTGGTTAATGTGAACAAGTGCAAGCCAGGCAGGCAGGACGCGTGCCGCAAGGCTGTGCCCACAGAGCCAGGATGGCCATCTGCTGCACACTGCACACGCGGTTGCCCGCAGGACCTGATGGGGCCGCAGAGCCCACCTTGCTCCTTTCTCCCGGCGGGAACCTGCCCCCACAGCAGGGCAGAGAACAGCGCTGCGGGTGTGGGTTTGTAGAAGGGACAGAGCCGAGAGACCCTGGGGGTCCACAGGTGGCTTCCCAGCAGCGAAGATGAGGTCAGAGCACCTCTGAGCCGGCATGAAGCCCCACGCTGGCCCTGTAAGCCCGAGGCCAGCCTTGCGTGCGGGGGAGCTGGAGCACTCGGGTACGAGGAAGGCGGCGATGGCTCACTGCCCGTTTCCTTTCTAGTAATGACTTTTGCTCAGTTTAAAACTGTGTTTTAGTCCATTATGAGGCGTAAGTACATATTAGACTGAACCATGTGAAACTTATTTTCGTAGGTATCCGCCATTTTATATGGCTTAAGCTTATCTGTGTTGCTCATGAATTTAAACGTAATGCAAAGCACTTATTAAATATGTGGGAATTGCAAACGTGAAATGGAGAAGGCAGGGAATTGCCAGGGAATGAGAGAGCAAACAGAAAACTCATGTCTGCAATGCTGAAGAACAAGGGGTTCCGGGCTGGCAGGAACCTTCTCCAGGGATGGGAGCCTGGGAGCCTCCTACCCGATTGTGCCCAGAGTCCCTGTCGCTGCACATTCACTTCAAACAAAGATCGTGCAAAGGAGAAACCCTCGTCCTGTGTGCTCAGTCCCACCCCAGGTCAAAGGCTGCCTGAAGCCTTTCCACCGCCTCCACGGGAACAGCTGCTGAAGCCAGATGGGGAGCGACCTTCACATGTAAAGCAGCTCCCCACACCTCCCCAGCTCCACAGGGCAGACGTGCATGCGTGCACACGGGCAAACACACACAGAATTGTACGTACGTGCACTCACAAAAACACAGGCACACACAACACACAGATATGCACATGTACACAAACACACCGATGTGTGCACACACAGAAACACACATGCATAGGCACAAACACAGGTGTGTGCACACCTGCACAAACAGAAACACAGACACACACATCATACACAGACATGTCCACACACACACAGGGGCACATGCACAGACACACAGACATGTACATGCAGGCACACACAGTCATACCTTAACACACAGACATGCATGTGCACACATGCAGAGATGCACAGACACATGCAGACGTGTGCACACATATGCGTGCACACACACAGAGACGGGCACAGGTGTCCCTAACCTGTCAGTTCTTCCTGGATGGTGGGCTGCGTCCAAGCAAGCTGAGAATTTTCCACGTTGACTGGAACACTTGGCTAAAATGCCTTGGCTTCTCAGGTCATGGGTAAGGGTCATTGACAACTCTATTTGCCCACTTTATTCAAACCAGAGGACAAGGAAAACTACTGGATGAACATGGGTGTCTTGGGAAGAGACCTGCAGGAAGCTGCCCCAGCAGAGGTAAGCCCGGTACTAACAGCTCGATTCTCATAAAAAGGTGGCAATAATCGTGAAAGTGTGAGAAGGAACGTGGCGTTATCCATTTAATCCCAGAACTGAGGCTGGAAGTTGTCTCGCAGTGACGTGGGCCAGGCCTCTCCCCAGCAAGGGCGATTAAAGTGAAACCACTTGGGACATTTGGTCTATTTCAGATCCCCGCTGGTAACCTTTTCCTTCTTTTCACCAACTCTTTTCAAACTTGGGTTTTTTTTTTCCCTTCCGTCTTTGTATTTTCCCGTAACATAGCCCTCGGGGATGTTTACTTAGATTTCCCTGTTGGGGTTCATGCACTGCCCTGGTCTGTGCCATGATCTTGTTTTTGAAGGGACTCTTGCAACTTCCCAACCCAATGACAGGCACTCAATAGGCATCAAATGGTTGCTCGTCCATGAAGACATGAGGTTCTCTTTCTCTTCCAAATCGGGGGAAATAATCATGAGGAATAGCTCATGACACGACACACTATTTCATTTTTGTTCAGCCTGAGGGTCCGCCCTGGAAGATCCTCTTTACAACATAAACAATGTGATGACCATGGAATTCAGCAGCCAACTTTGACGGTGGCCATGACTGACGGGCACAGACATTTCTCTGTTCCTTCTCAGCAGGCCACGGGTTTCAGTAACGCCAGAGGCTGAGAGAGGAATTGGTCGACGGAGGTAAGCACACATCTATTGAGCACCTACTCTGTGCACAGCCCTTCAGGGATACAGAAAGGTCAAGGGCAGAGCCTCCCCTCTCTAAGGACTTCCACTACCAGGCAGAAATCGTCACATACGAGGAAAGCTTGACTGCAAAACATCAATTCATCCAGCAACCACTCACCATCCACTGGTAAGGCCATGTCCTTCCGAAATTCTGGCCGGAGTTCCGCATCTGTGCCTCGGTGCTGGGGCTGATCTGACAGCCTGTGTCGCACACACACAGGGGGAGAGATAGATGAGACCAAAACGTTTGTGAGATCAAAGCCATTGAGATGCTGTCACACGTTCCCAGGGGCACGGACAGGGAACTCACAGTCACTCCCGGAGGGAAGCGAGTACAGCTTGAAGCAGCGTGGTGTGGGGAGGTCCTCCTGCCTGGGGGCTGCTGAGGCAGAGAAGGAGGCTGTTCTCACTGAAGGCGCCTGCACATCTCCTCAGCAGAGACGGGGTACAGACGGGCTTTGGAGAAGGGTGGTCCCTCCGCAGGATGCGTGGGAGAGGGGAGGATGCCCGGTAACAAACAGAGCTCCTGGCAAGGGTGGGCTGCTGCCCAGCCCAGAAGAGCTCCTCCTCCCTCCAGGAACCTGGATCTTGTCGCCCCGGGAGAACATGTTCCCTGTCTTCATCCCACGGAGCAGGCTTCGTGCAGAAGCTCATCCTGTTCACAGCTCTAACTACCAAAGGCTGGGAATCTACAAGCTGAATCTTCAACCCAAACTCACCTCCTGAACGCCCATCACTGTTGCCTTCTGTCACCGGCCTTTGGACACCCCAGGAGCACCTCAGACGCACCCGAGCACAAACTCCATGTCTCTCCTGTGAAGTTTCTCAGAGCCCCTGCCGTGGCCAATGCTCCTGGCCACTCCACTGTGAAATCCATAGCATCTGTCACTCTTCTGCTCCCTCCTGCTCTAGTCTCCAAACCCAACTAACCCAGCCACCTGCAAATCTCTCCTGCCCTCCCGGCCACCCCAAGCAGCCACTGGGGACCATCCTCAACCTCCCCATCCAGTCTTTTCCCTGGGCCCGAAGCATGTTCCTAAAATGCAGACACGTCACATCACTCCAGTTCAAAACCTTTCAGTAGCATTTGTTAATGGCCACTCATTTATTCCACAAAAAATTACTTAATCTTGGGCTGGGCATGGTGGCTTATACCTGTAATGCCAGCACTTTGGGAGGCTAAGGAGGGAGGATAGCTTGAGGCCAGGAATATGTGACCAGCCTGGACAACAAAGTGAGACCCCATCTCTATGAGAAATTAAAAAACTAGTCAGGTGCACTGGTGAATGCCTGTAGTCCCAGTTATTCCAGATGCTGAGGCAGAAGGATTGCTTAAGCCCAGGAAGTTGAAGCTGCAGTGAGCTGTGATTCTGCATTCTAGCCTGGAGGACAGAGCCAGGTCCTGTCTCTAATAAATAAATAAATTACATAATCTTAGGCACCAGTCACTCCAGGAGGCACAGAAAATACACTATCATCTCTGCCATATTGGATTTATCATCTAGCACAGAGGAAAACACTAGGTGGTTAGTCCAACCCAGACAAGGACCTATGGCCATACTTCCAGCTCCCGGAGGACGATGCCAGCAGCGTTGCTGGTGGAGACGCCTTCCCAGCTGCCGGGCCGCACAGCTGCAGAGCCAAGGCTCCAATGCAGAGCTTTCTGAGTTGAAAGTCTTTGCTGTCATCTCACCTCATAGAAATAATAGCTCAATTATCACTCTAAGCCACACCATAATACACTTCCATTAAAAAATCAAAATCAGTGATACATTTAAAATGACGCTTTCAGCTGGCGTTTCAATACAGACAGAGATGAAAGCGGGAAACAGCTTTCAGTTTCTGAAACCTGAGAACAGTTCCACAGTGAACATCTCATTGGGTGTCTTAGAGTCACCCCAATAATGTGGGCTGAAAATGTTAATGAATTGAGCCTCTGTTTTCCTAAAGTATTCGTTTAGTAAATCCTCCCTTGGTAAAAAGAAAAATATCGCACGTGTCATAACCTGTTTCCATAATTTAATTTCACTCTCAATTCACTTGCCTCTGCACCTGAGTGAAAGGCTCCTGGGTTATTAACAGATTTCCTAATTGCAGTGTTTGTCGCACAGGACACTTAGGGCAGCTCCTCCAGAGAGCGTCGAGGATGTGGCCTGACACTGGCTCCCACAGGCGTTTGTGTGATGGATGTGGGTACTGATAGAGAAGGGGGTGGTACAGACACTGATGAAAGTGTGTGGAGGTGATCTAAGTTCAGACAGGACGTGGATACGCAGGTGGCACGTGGTGCGGGTGTGGACGTGGGCGTCTGTGTGGGTGTGGCTGCAGACACGGGCCGGTGATGCAGATGTGGGTGTGCGTTGGGGTGAGGCTGCAGACACAGACAGGTGCAGATGTAGGCCGAGGTGATGTGGACAGACACAGGTAGATAGATGCAGACGCACAGCGGCAAACCCCAACTGTAAGTTTGGGAAGAGCTGCTCCCCATTGCCACTGTTCGGCAGGGAGCACCGGGCACTCACGTTCCCTCCACAATGTGCAGCCACAGACACACTTGTGTCTGCAACATGAAAGCCGAGCCCACCTTCCCTGTGTGTGCCTCAAAGCTAGTGGGGTCGGGAGGATGTCCTGAGGCTTGCTGGGTGGATTCTTTGATAAAGGGAGTCCTGGTGGCCCAGGTGTGTTTTCTAGAGCAGTGGAAGGCTCGAGGTGACGCAGGTGACATGGCCATCTCTCCTCTGCTGTCTTCATCTTGACAAAGAGCAAAACAGTTTCCAGGAATCCCCTTTATATTCACAAATTTTCAGAGAGTCTGGGGGTGGGGGATGAGAGAAAACCAGACAACTCCAGCACCCAAGATCTGCAGAGGGAGGGGGCGGAAGCACCCAGCCCAAGGCCGCGTCCACAGGTGGCTGAGTTAGGTCTCCCCAGAACACCCGCGGCGTCCTCATGGCTCTTCTTACCGGGCCGTGTCCTTCCATTCTGGCTGGAGTTCAGCATCTGTGCCTGGGTGCTGGGGCTGATCTGACAGCCTGTGTCCCACACACACAGGTTAGCGGGAGAGATAGATGCACATACAAACATACACAGAAACACACATGCACAGGGAGATAGACATACACGGACAGACACACAGATACTCAGATACACATACTCGTAGATACACACATGCACACAGATAAACACACAGATACACATGTGCACACAGAAATGACACACACAGATACACACATGAACACACGGAGATAATTATATACACTGATACATCTACATGCACACACAGAGATACACACACACAAGCACACAGGGATAGACACAGATACACAGATACACGAGCACAAACAGAGACAGATACACAAAAATATAGGCACAGATACACATACACACAGGTACCTACGTGTACATACAGAAACACACACTTGCACGTAGAGACAGACACACACACAAACACAGCGATACACACATACAGATATATACACAGAGACACACACAGAGATATGCACACAATCACACAGATACACACATAACCACACATAAATACACACATTTAGCAGCCTCTCAAAACAATATGAAATATCTGTTACTACCATCTCTGAACTTGTAGGGTCACAGTAAATACAAAGAATGCATACAGTTGAAGTAGATATTTTTCTTTTGCAACTGAAAAACTTTTTGAATATCATAGTTTCCTCCAAACAAGATGTTATTTTAAATGAAATGGAATCACAACATCTATTGTACCCTCGTCCCACTTCTCTCTCTCGTAAGAATAATGGATAATCATCAAACCAAGTTAATCATTGCTTTGAAGAGTATCCTCTTAGGTAGATGAGATAGATAGATGGATAGATCGACAGATAGATGATAGATAGATAGATTGATAGATTATTGATAGATGATAGATAGATGATAGATGATTGATAGGTGATTGATAGATGATAGACAATTGATAAATGATAGATAGATGATAGATGATTGATAAGTGATTGATAGATGATAGATAGATGATTGATAGACATAGACTGACTCGTGATAATAGTAGTAAATCCTCCTGTGCACTAAAGTGACTTATAATCTATAAAATGCCAAAGTTCTATAAAGCACTCAGGCAAAGAGAAATTCAAATGACAAACCAGTTTATTTTGAGCTGCACCTACCTTTTCCAGGCATATTCCAGTAAAAAGTTAATTTGACAGTGGTATGAAAAACAGAAGAGAAATTGGCAAACAGCATGAGTAATGGATAACAAGTTGCAAGTTAAATACCAAACAGATAAGCACCATGAAAGAGAGGCAGAATATATCAAAATTTGTTGTGGCTCTAGGGATCGGCTAAATTTGCTGTGCTGTATAAAACACTGCTATTAACACGTCATTGCGAGAGTTCCTCTTTGAGGAGATGACTTTGGTGAATGCAGATGTTTTTCAGCACAACTGTTCAAGCACAGAAGAAGCCTAGGAGCACAGAATGCAATTTAGTCGCCAGCCCCAACAAGCAATCCCCCACCGTAATGACTCTGAAGTTTTGGAAATCGGCTGAAGTGCTTTAACTTACAGTGCTGCGCTGAGTTTGCAGACAGGACAACCTGTTGGTTCCTGGGTTTCCCTGGATAAGAAAACAGGAGCTATTTCTCTTAATTAAATCTAGAGCGAACTAGAAGGAGCAGGTCACCTGATGGGAAATATACTCCTCTTCATGTATAAGAAGTTAGTTATGGTGACTAGTGGTGGTTTCACCTTGTTTTTCTCAGTTCTTCTTTTTTTAAGGCTTCAACTTTGGTTTTAATGCCAAAAAAAACAAAAAATTGACCAAAATTTGGCTGCATCCCAAAACAAATGAGAAGCTATTTTCTTGGAGGACATGCTCAGATATTTATAGGACTGAATTCTTTCAAGATATTTATCTTGCTGAACAGACTTAAAAATGCAAAAAAATATAAATAAATGAAGAAAGAAGACTACATTCTCTGACAATGGACAGGAACACTGGAGCTCAGATTTTCAACAATAGATGAGGTGAATAATCAGAAATACTATATAAATAGGATTAGATATTTATTTCACATTTATTTCTAGAAGTAGCAGAGTAAACAGAAAAAAAAAAAATGTTTCGCCTTTCTTGACCTAATTATCAAAATATCAAAACGTAGCTCATACCCACGTTTCAGGATTGTTCTCAGGGTTAATGAAATAGCACGTGCTAGTCCTCAAGATTAGTAGCTGATGTGGGGCGGGCGACAATACATGAAATTTCTAAGACTCTCAAATATAGACTACTTAATAAAGAACTGGACGGGGTCCAGGAGAGCCAAGGGTTTCCTAGAGATGGTAAGTGGTAAACTGTGTGGCTTACTGGAAACTAAGTTTCTTCCTCAGTGTAATGATGTATGAACTTTTTCAGCATCGAGGAAATATTACTGAGACTCATTTAGGACCATGTGGGAGCTGCCCCGGGTAGTTGGACCACTTGAGACTTAACAACTAATCCATTTACCTTTGCTCTGGACAAAGGTTTTGAGTTAATCCTAAGAAAATAAATCATTTATGAATATATAGAATACTGACTAATGAAATCTATTTCACCTGCGTCTCCCCAGGTAGGAGCCAGGCAAAGGGGGCCACATCCATGCATCTGCGTTCTCGTCTGTATTCAGAGCTGCAGGTGGATAGGCTCCTAGAAGCCACTGATTTTATTTTCCTGGGTTTATGTTCCTCAAACCTCTCACACAGAAATCAGCTATGAAGAAAGCCTCTCCTTGGAGCTGTGAGAATTCCTGAAATATTTCATAATCTTTGCCATCCAAATCTTGTGTGTACTTTCCAGCTAAAAGGGAGAAGCTCTTTCCCAGCAAACAGCTCCACGCTCCAGAGCCCTCTTGTGACCATCCTCACCAATCTGACCGTACAGACAAGCTCCGGGACACCTCAGCCCGGAAAAATCCAAGCTCTAAATTAAGGCAGCGACGTTTATTCTCTTTCTAAAACTCATTCATGTTCTCAGTAACTATGTCTCCCGCACAGACCACCATTTTAAACTGAACACACTAACACCATCAGCCTTCATTCCTCCTGGGCTGCCACCCCAAATCTCCTGGCAAATGTAAATCTTTCCCTGTTTTTCCACTGCCGTTCCCTGTTCTTCCTTTTCCTGACACGTATCAGGAGATGATGTCTGCAGAGTGGAAACAAGTCTGGATTTCAATGTGTGCAGTGAAGGCCGACCAGGCAGCGTGCACTGCTCCCTGTGGCTCTGAGCAGAGGCTCTGCACTAAGGTCCCAGAATTCAGCTCTGGGACTGCAGCCCTGCCTTAGTCATAGCGAAGTCCCAGGAGACAGCCTGAACCCCGTGCTGGACCCTGGAGACCCTGGCCCTCAGTGGGGCAGTGCAGGCAGGACTGCAGCAGCGCACGGAAGGACAGTGGTCCAGGTTCAGCCAGGAGTCCCGACTCCAAGGCCGGCCACACAGTGTCCAGCCCAGGCCCCTCCACGCCCACCACTGTCTCCTGCCTGTGTGGCCCCGCCTGGCTTCAGCGCTCCTGCCTGCTCCCCACAGCTCCCACTCCTCCGGCATCCTCTATGCGGGCTGGGCTTAATCTTTTTAATTGTTAAAGGTCTTTAACTGTGTAACAGGATTCATTATCCACTGTGTCTGTCAAAATGCTATTTAATAAGTTGCTTTTTTTATTAACCCCGACTGAAAACAAAACAAAACAAGGTTTTTTGTTTGTTTGTTTGCTTTGTTGGTTTGTTTTTTGTTTTTGTTTTTATCACCAGCTGCTGGAGGCAGAGCCAGAGTGTCTCTGGATGGTTTCTGCTAACATGCTGTGAGAAAGAAAAGGTGTGTCTCCCAGGTCTGGCAGCCCGGCGTCCACATCTCCTGTGACCCCTCTGGCCGGGGGGTACTGCCTCCCCATAACCCAAAGCCGTGTCTGAAAGAGAAGAGCCACTCTGATCCCTAGTGTGGCTCTTCCACATGGGCCTGCCCAGGGTGGCCATTCCGTACATGACTCTGGAGGGCAGGTGATGACAGCCTGATACAAGCTGACACCAGAGAAAGGCAAACCGTTCTCCGGGCTGAGGCTCCCTCCTTGTAGAACACCGCCCACCAGCTGCCCTGCCCGTGGGAAGAAGCGCCACGGCAGGTGGGCTTCAGGGTTAGGTGGAGATGATGCTGTTGATACAGAACATGTTTCTTATATTCTACAGATTTTTAACCATTTTATTCCTGAGTACAAAAAACAAAAGCCACTCAAAAGAAACGACAGTTGACATAATAATCGGGTAAAGCGTGTTTACAGAAAAGGCCCAAAGAAGTGAACAGTAGTAGGCCAAATATATACTTTCTGGATTTGCTTTAAGTGGAAAAAGAGATACAGATTCAACCTCATTGAGTTGATCTGACCACACCCCTCTGTTAACGTTCGTGTACAGAAGCTGCAAGCAGGACATGACGTCACCACTTTCCAATAACATATTCCTGCAGCCACAGTCAGAAGAGGTCCCGGCTCCACCCTTCTCAGAATAAGGGGTTGTTCAGCCGCAACCTTGTTTGTCAAAAATGACAGCCTCTTTTATTAACATGGAAAATTACCTGCTTCTTCTCCCCATTCCCTTCCACTTGACTTTTTTTTTCTTTGAAAAGCAGAGATAAATCCCAGTAGCACAATTAAAGCACTAGCTAAATATTACTTTGTTGGGCTTAACGATAGATTACAATGTGTGCATAATGACCCAGTTCCAGTAATATCATCTGATTTAGTAAGGAAATCAGAGACTGCCATATGTTCACCAGTAAGGTCTCCGAAGCTCTCCTTCTTGTTCTGCCGGCGAGGGTGCTGTGGGGTCCTGCAGCCTCACTGCTGCTGAACACCAAGCTCACCAGAGCCTGCACCAGGACACACATTTCCTCAGGCCAGGGCAGGAGACGAGCTGACAGCCAGTGGCCTCCTGATTGAAGTCCCTTCACGGTTAGGAGTGGATGCCTGCCGCTTCTGAGCATTGTTCACTAAACTGGAGGCTCCCAGAACAGAGGGATCTGGGGAAAAAGGAAACGAAGGGGGCGTATTAAAGTTGAACACAGAACTAAAGAAACTCCAGCTCCAAAAACGAATGAGGTCGCTCTTTCAAACACACACAATGAGACATAGCTGAAAAGGCAGACTTTTTCATTTTTAAACAAAAATTTCAATCTTGATGGCAGAAAGTTCAATCCAGAGTAGATAAATGGAAATCCCGTTACCAAGACATAACCCCAGTTTTAGCTACATTAGGGAATTTAATAAGACAAACTGCTGATCCGTTGAAGTCAGTACTAATGAGGGAATAAGACCATTATTTGCTTCATCAAATATTTTCAATAATATTATGCCATAATTGTGCAAATTATTCACTTATTTAGCAAAAATTAAAACGACCCTTGGTTCCCACAAAAATGGAAACGTGTATACGATGTACTACTATTCTTTGTCTAAGAAAAAGGCCATGTGTTGATAAATGTTTATGTTAATAAAACAACAAATGGAAGAATGAGCCACAAAATAAGAATAGGAATCATTATTTAAAAGGTGTGTAAGAGAACAGTGGCTATATACCTGGTATTTTTGTCTTCACTTTGAAACTTTGTGAATATTTCCTATGATTATAGAATGAACTTTGATTTAAAACTCAAATCTCAAACTATTTTAAAAAAATCAAATAACACCAAGACTAGAAGTGCTGACCTGACAGCCGACCCACCACACTCGGCAGGTGTCTACCTTGACCAAACTGTGCTGCCTACGAGGAAGAGGAATGCACTCAGAAAGAGGGAAAATACAGAAATTCTCAGCAGAGAACTAGAAACTGCAAAAAGGGAACCAATAGAGATTTTAAAACTGAAAAATAAATACCTGAAATAAAACTCACTCCAGTGTGGCTCCAGCGTGGCCCGTCAATGATGGGGAGGCTGTGCCTGTGTGGAGGGGGGTGCATGGGAGCCCTCTGTGTCTTCTGCTCAGATTGGCTATGAAACTAAAACTATTCTAAAAATAAAGTCCATTCCAGGACATTGGACTGGCAAAGATTTCGTGAGTGACACCTCAAAAGCACAGGCGACCAAAGCGAAAATGGACAAATGGGATCACATCTTGTTAAACAGCTTCTGCACAGCAAAGGAGACAATCAAGAAAGTGAAGAGACAACCCACAGAATGGGGGAAAATATGTGCAAACTATTCATCTGACCAGGAATTCATAACCAGAATATATTAGGAGCTCAAACAACTCTGGTACAAAATCTAATAATCCAATTAAAGGTCTGCATAGACATTTCTCAAAAGGAGACACACAGATGGCAAACAGGCATATGAAAAGATGCTCAACATTACTGATCATCAGAGAAATGCAAATCAAAACTACAAAGAGACATCATCTCACCCCAGTTGAAATGACTTTTATCCGAAAGACAGGTAATAACAAATGCTGGCGATGATATAGAGAAAAGGGAACCCTCACACACTGTTGGTGAGAATGTAAATTAGTACAACCATTATGGAGAGCATATGGAAGTTGCTCAAAAAACTAAAACTAGAGCTACCATGTGATCCGGCAATCCCGTTGCTGAGTAGGTCCCCAAAAGAAAGGAAGAGAGATCTGCTCTCCATGTTCCCTGCAGCACAATTTACAGTAGCCAAGACTGAGAATCAACCTAAACATCCATCAGCAGATGAATGGATAAAGACAATGTGGTACATGTACACAATGGAGTACTATTCAGCCATCAGAAAAGAATGGGATTCTGTCATTGGCAATAACATGGATGGAACGGGAGGTCATTCTGTTAATGAAATGAGCCAGGCACAGAAAGACAAATTTCACATGTTCTCACTCATTTTTGGGAGCTAAAGACTAAAACAATTGAACTCATGGAGATGGAGGTAGAAGGATGGTTACCAGAGGCTGGGAAGCGTAGTTGAGGGGGAGTGTGCATGGTTAATGGATACAAAAAAAAATAGAATGAATAAGATCTAGTATTTGACTACAATCAACAATAATTTATTGAACAGTTTAAAATAAGTATAATTGGAATGTATGTAACACAAAGAAATGATAGATGCTTTAGGGGATGGAGACCACATTTATCCTGATGTGATTATGACGCATTGTATGCCTGTATACAAATATCTCATGTACCCTCATAAATATATATGTATGTTTATATATATATTTTCATATATATATTTTACATAGAGAGAGCTACTCTCTATATACGATATATTTATGTATTTATTGTATATATGAGGGGGTTACTTGAGAGATTTTGATACAGGCATACATACAATATGTAATAATCATATCAGAGTAAATGGGGTATTTATCCCCTCAAGCATTTATATATATTTTAACATAAATTATATATATTTATATATAATAAATTTACATATCATGTATTTTATATATACTTTTATATATGATATATAACACACATATTTTATATATTATTTATATTTTTTCCTTAGGAAAAAATCCCATATTTACCCATAAAAATAAAAACTTGAAATAATGCACCTAACAGACTCAACAGCAGAATGAAGAGGACACAGAGAAGAACCGGAGCCTCAAGCACAGATGAATAAGCACCACCCATGGAAAAGGAGCAAGGAAACAACAGTGAACGGGGCTCAGAGGCCTGTGGGGCAATCGGGAAAGACCAGACTGGCCGCTGGAGTCCAGGAGACAAGAGTGATCGGGACACAGAATCATGCTGGAGGAAATGACATGAGAAAGCACGTGAAATCCGGCAGAAAACATGAGCTTGCAGATTCAAGAGTCTCCAAAAACTAAACAGGATCAGAGCAGAGAACATGGCCCGAGGCATTGGAATCAAAATTCTGAAAGCCTAAGTTTCTGAACCTAGCCTGAAAGCCCAATTTTCTAAGATAAAACTATGAATAGTTTTAAAACAGAGAAAAATGTAAAATTATGTAGAGGGGAACAGTGATGTGAATCACCAAGCATTTCTCATCAGAAATCACACAGTCCAGAAGGAAGTGGATCCAAACCTTAAAATGAAAAAACAAAAAAGTAACAATCCTGTACAGATAAAATACAATCCAAATAAAATAGCAATGTAAATTGACAGTTGATTCTGAAGTGTATATGGAAATGTCAACAATCTAGAATAATCAAGGCACTTTTAAAAGAAAATAAATGAGCTGGAAGATGTATTGTACCTTACTTCAGGTCTTGACAAGTCTGCTATATTAATCAAGGTAGTTTGTTTTGGTATCGGTGGAAAGATAGAGAAATAGATGAACGGAACAGAAAGGAATCCAGAAACAGGGCCCCACACACACGGTCAACTGAACTGCGATTAAAGTGCCCAAGAAACCCGCTGGAAAACGCATAACCTTTTCATTAAATGGTGTTGATCAGCTGGATATCCTATGAAAAGATGAGCTTTAACTGTTACCTCGCATCACATGCAAAATCTAATGCAAAATGAGTCACAGACCTAAATGTAAAACCTAAAACTCAACAAGGACTCTGCAGAAAAAGTATTCATGAAAATCAGGTAGTTTTAGGTTTCTTAAACAGAATGCAAAGAGCTCAAATTATAAAAGAAAAAAATGGATAAACTAAGCTTTATGAAATTTAAAAACTTTTGCTCTTTGAAAGACACCACTGAGAAAATGAAAAACAAGACACAGACTAGAAGACCATGTTTACAACACATACACTAGATGAAGAAATTGTATCTAGGATATATAAAGTACTTTTATAACTCAATAATGAGAACACTAACAACCCACTAAACGTTGCACAACGATTTGAGCAGACACATCGTATGGAAGGATGGTCAGCTCCACAAGCCGTCAGGGGAGTGTAAACTAAACCACAGCAAGGTGACGCTGGGCCCATTCACTCTGCTAGAGTGAGGAAGACTGACCACAGGCATGTAGGTGAGGATGTGGAGCCCCTGGAACTCTAATGCATGGATGGCTTGAACCATGGACAGGTCATTTCGGAAATCAGTTCAGCAGCTTTTTTTTAAAGCTAAACATTTGCCCAATGATAAGAGCCAGACCTTTACTCCTAAGAGAAACAAAAACCTCTGTCCATGCAAAGAGTAGTATATGGATGTTCACGACATTTAATTCATAACAGCCAAATACCAGAAATAATCCAAATGTGCCTCCACAGAGGTCGGGGCTGTAGTGAGCCGTGATGGCACCACCGTACTCCAGCCTGGGTGACAGAGTGAGATCCCATCTCAAAAAATAATCAGAATAAAGGAAATTCTTTAGTCAGAATCACTGAAATAATAACTTCCTCAAATCTACCCCCTCCCCTGTGGAGGGACTTATTTCTGGGAATACCAATCCACCTGCCCTCCTGGAGTTGCACTTTCAGTTGTATATGGATGCTTCAGACTATATGACTTTCACAAATTAACCAAGGCAATTATGCATTGTGGTGCATGCTCAGAAAGTTCTACAAATACTCAATCTTGAACATTATGATAAATTCTGACAACATCACTGCTCCCTGTGGGTTATTTTCCTGTGGCTGCCCAACATGGCTGTCTTTTCCAAGTGCAGATGGATGCCAACCCCTTATCCCTGTCCCCTCTCCTGTCTGATCTTCAGTTTGGCCAGTTGAGAAGATGTGTTCTGTCTCTTTAAAGGGACTGGCTGGGCACGGTGGCTCACACCTGTAATCCCAGCATTTTGGGAGGCCAACGCGGGTGAATCACCTGAGATCAAGAATTCGAGAGCAGCCTGTCCAACATGGTGAAACCCTGTCTCTACTAAAAATACAAAACTTAGCCAGGCGTAGTAGCGCGCCTGTAATTTCAGCTAGTCAGGAGGCTGAGGCAGGTGAGTTTCTTGAACCTGGGAGGTGGAGGTTGCAGTGAGCTGAGGTCGCACCACTGCACTCCAGCCCAGGTGACAGAGTGAGATTCTGTCCAAAAAAAAAAAAAAAGAAAAGAAAAACGGGGACTGCCTGTGTCTTGCAGTGACTAACACAGAATAAAATTGTCAGGCCACTCCCAGTCAGGGCAGCCCCCCACACAGCTGTGTCTCCTTCATCTGGAAATCCTAGTCATGGAAAGCCAGTCACATAGGGTACCCCAAGGAATGCACCTCTAAGACCCTTGAGGGAGCAATCTGTCTTTGCACCTTTGAGAAATGACAGCCACATTGGGCAGCCACAGAAAAAATAATCAACAGGTAGCCATGTTGTCAGAATGTATTATAATGCCCAAGATCTAGTATTGCAGAACATTTTTTAGAGTACACCACAATGCATAATTTCTTTGGTTAATTTGTAAAAGTCATATAGTCTTACGCGCCCATATGCGAAAGCTAACTGATAAACATGTTGGCTTCGTGTGTGGATACTGTTTCCTTTCTGTGAAACCCAGAGAATAAGTGATTTCAACATTGCTGAATTCCAGAGACCCCTGTTGCCTCTAGAGCTGGGCACCTGTGCAAGTTACGCTCAATCACCGGCTCTCATATGCTGGAAAATACCCATGGCCGATTGGCTCACACTGAGAATTCTCACAATGTAGGATGCTCCCAAGCAGCATCGTTAGACTCTGGATATTCCAGAACAAGATTTCTGGAACTGTCCCCTCCTCCCGGGAAGGGCAGGGTGGGTGGGGGATTTGCTTGCTGGCCCCATGCCTCATGGAGCCGCCTGTGCCATAGGCAGGGCCAGAGGGGAAGGGGGCCTCTGCATTTTCCTTGAGCCACCTGCATTTCTGGTTCAGTGTCGACTGCTGCAGACTCAGAAGGAAGAGCAAAAGAGCAAAGCCTTGAAGATTATTGCTGATACATGAAGGGCTTTTTTTTTTTTTTAAGACAGACCCTCACTCTGTCACCCAGGCTAGAGTGCAGTGGCACAATCCTGGCTCACTGCAACCTCCTCCCCCTGAGTTCAAGAGATCCTCTTGCTTCAGCCTCCCAAGACCCTGGGATTACAGGTGCCCACCACCACACCTGGCTAATTTTATATTTTTAGTAGAGACAGGGTTTCAACATGTTGGCCAGGCTGCTCTCGAACTCCTGACCTCAGGTGATCCACCCTCCTCGGCCTCCCAAAGTGCTGGGATTACAGGTGTGAGCCACCACGCCCAGCCCTGTGGGCTTTTCAATGCATGAAGAAGCACCATCACTGAAGCCATTTCCTGATTCTTCTCACCCGCAGCCTCTCGGCTTTGGAAGTCTCTCCTGGGAGTGGCTGTGATGTGCCCTGACTCTGTTCCCATCACTAATTTTGCTCTTCCAATCATCATTTGAGCTCGTGAATATCCAAACAGAAGCTGGGTTTGGCTTTCTTTATAAAAATTTTGGGGTAGTGAAATGAGTACATTTGTAGTATATTCCTATTTCTTACAGTAACTATTGTATAGGGTCATGTTTGATCTAAGAATGAAAAGAAAAAGTCCTTTTCTGATTCTTGCAATAATTCTTTTGTAGCATAAGATCAAATATCCCCCTACAAAAATACTTACCACAAGAAACAGAGCACTTTAAAATTTGTAAGTCATTTTTCTGGTGAGATCAATAAGCTCAGTCATCTAAAAATAGAGTAGGAAGTCAAGAAGAGGAAGAAACCTTGAGAATTTGAAGCCTGCATTGCTGCATTTAAAACAATAGAATCAGCTATCGACTACATCAGTAAAATATAAAGAACAAGAATCTCTCCCATCCACGAAAGCAAAAGATAGATTAAAATTACAGCTGAGAGGTAGATGGACTTTGAAATTAATGTCCACATAATAGAACTTAAAGAGGCAAAAGTACATAGAGAAAATAACCAAGAAAATAATTTTAAAACCTTAACTTCCCGTGGGATCTAAACTGTGTCCCCCAACTTTGTTATAAATGTACACTAAATTCAAATTTTAGTTGATATGTTGAAGCCATAACCCCCAGTGCCTCTGAATGTGTCTGTGTTTGGAGATAGGGCCTTTCTAAAGAGGTAATTAAGGTAAAATGAGGTCACAGGGTGGGCTCTGACCCAGTCTGGCTGGTGTCTTCATGAGAAGACCGGACATACACAGAGGAAACGCCATGTGCAGCCATGGTGGGGAGACGGCTTTCACCCACAGAGAGGCCTCCGAAGAAACCAGCCTGCTGGCACCTTGATCTTGGACTCCCAGCCTCTAGAACTATGAGAAATGAGTTCCTGCTGTTTAAGCTAGGAAGGCTGTTGTATTTCCTTACGGCAGCCCAGCAAACTGATGCCCTTTACCAGATTGAAAATTGCTCTTCCATCTGCAAATCAAAAGACAACACCACGTTCAAGAACAGTGTAAGAATGCAGGGGCTTCCACCCAGAAAGAGCCCACCAAGGGCAGAGTGGAGGGAAAACAATGCCAGCCTTTAGGCAGGGAGGAAGGTGACCCGCAAACGGATCTCATGCTTTTACCACACTCATGCTTTTGCCAGGCACTAGGGTTCAAGAAGGAACAATCTGTAGGCTTTTGAGAGGAAAATACATTCATCCAAGTTGGCCATCCTTCATGTGGTAGAAAAAAGCCACAACAGAAGGAGAGAAAGGGAAGGAGGGAGGGAGGGAGGGAAGCAGGGAAAGAAGGAAAGGAAGGGAGGGAAGGAAGGAGGGAAGGAGCAGGCATCACAGAGAAGCAGATGCTCATAAACCACCCTTCCTACGCTGCGAAAGTAGATAAAGGTAAATAAATAAAAACCTCAAGAATGGCGGATTCACAGCATAATAGAAGTAACTGTAAGGAAAGAAACCACTAAAAGTGAGATAAATCCAAACAATTGTAGTACAGCATGAAATTTAATTAAAAGAAGATGATTAAAGAAAAAAGGTACAATAAAGTAAATAACTGAATAGTAATCTGGTTCTAAAATCCAAGATTGTGTCAATACACACTAATAATAAGAAGAACAAGAATTAGAGATATTTCTAACTATAAATGTACAAAGTCAGTATATTAATTTCTTTTTAAAAGATTTCATAACAGGAGCAATTTAAGTTCAAATCTTTTTAAGACATACAGATGAACACTTCTAGGATAAAAACAGATTGTAATTTTTAATTTGCAAGGAAGAAAAATATCAAAAACCCTATAGGTTATACAGAAAAGTAGCTAAAGTAAAAGAATAAATAAGTATAAAACAAGAAAACAGAAGTTAAAACAAGCTATATTAACAAACGATATTAAAAAGTGAATAGGTTAAATGCCACACTTAAAGGTAAAGACTCTCAGATAAAATAAATAAGTAAAAATCAATAATTCAAACATGGTGATTCTAAGAGACAGAATGGCAAGACTCCGTATCATAGCATACCTTCTGACACTGAAAACACAGGGACACCAAATTAATGAATGTGTGAATCAATCATTTATATCCACTTAAGGAATACTATGTCTAATTATAGAAATCATATTCTCAGAACATTCAGGAATATTAAAAATTCTCATATCTTTTTAATTTTTAAAGCCAGTTATGAGGCACAGAATTATACTGACTACATAGAAAATACCTTTGTTCTCAGTTGGGACATCTCAACTTCATCAGTTTGTGAGTCCTTCCTAGATTAATTTATACATTTAATTGATTCCAATAAAAATATCAGTGACATTTTTATGGAGCTTGACAAGTTGATACTAAAGTTACATATAAAAATACACATGTAAGAATAACCACATTGCTGGTGAGAACGTAAAATGGTACAGCCGCTCTGGAAATATTTGGTAGTTTCCTTTTGAAACTAAAAATGGACCTACCGCGTGACCCTGTGGTTGCACTCTTGGGCATATAACGTGGAGAAAAGAAGGGACAGGTGTGACAAAGTTGCATGGACCCCCACGCAGACTCGCACAGAGACACACATGTATAGCTGGTGACAACTGTCCACACTTTACAGATGCATGGATGTCAAGCTCCCACCTGCGACCCTGCACTATGGGTTTGCAAGATGTCACCTGTCAGCCGGGCGCAGTGGCTCACGCCTGTAATCCCAGCACTTTGGGAGGCCGAGGTGGGCAGATCACCAGGTCAGAAGATCAAGACCATCCTGGCTAACACGGTGAAACCCCGTCTCTACTAAAAATACAAAAAAATTAGCCGGGCGTGGTGGCGGGCGCCTGTAGTCCCAGCTACTCGGGAGGCTGAGGCAGGAGAATGGTGTGAACCCGGGAGGCGGAGCTTGCAGTGAGCCGAGATCATGACATTGCACTCCAGCCTGGGCGACAGAGCGAGACTCCGTCTCAAAAAAAAAGTCACCCTTCATCGGAGGCTGTGAAGGAGGCATGAGACCTTCCTGTGTATGCGCTTTGCAACTTGCTGAAAATCTGTAATTATTTCAAATAAAAATGTTTTGTGAGAAACACATTCACCCATCCAAACCCAAAGAATGGACTCAGAGACCCAAAGAACGACGGAAGGAAGACCTTTAATGGCGGTCTTGAAGATGGGGTGTCTGGTAGGCAGGCACACCTGCGGCAGCTACAGCAGATAATTTATCTGCTAGCACCCAAGTCCCTCCCCCAGTTCCCCATTGGTCAAGTACTGTGGGGTTACAATCTTCCCGGATGTCGCCAAAGTTCCATATCCCCTTACAGGGTCATACCCTGGTCCCCTTTCCTGCTTAAGTTTTGATTTCCCAATAATGAAACTTTATTCCGTTTTATGGGCTGTCCCCTCCTCTGCATCCTGTTTGCTTATCCTGACTTTTGCGGCGCGTGAGCCATGCCGTTTGTCACATGTGCAGACTGGCTCTAGTATTTAGATCTACCATGCCTTGAAAATGGACCATGAAAATGTTCTCCCACATGTTTACAGTCATTTCTCACCCTGACCTAGTAACAACACTCTTAACAGATCAGAGGGGCAGCTCCCCTAATCAGGAGTTCCTTGTCGCATAAAAACTATGAAGAAAATTCACCAAGGAGAAGCAGTAAGTGACTGCACGTCTCCACTCAAGCCAGCTCTGGGAATCCAGGAGAGCAAGGAGCAGAGGCTGAAGAGGGGGTGGGTGCGAAGCTTCGCAGAACAGGTGTGAGGTGCTGTGGGACCCATGGCCAAGGGACGCCTGCACACCGCCCACTGCGCCCTGACCCTGGGGTGCCGGTGCCCGGCATGACTGCCTGCCCTCTCCCCCATGCCCTGGCCAGAGCCAGCCCTCGCTCCCTCGTGATGCCCAGGCACAAACCAGGCAAACTTGAAAGTGATGGGGGAGGGTATCGGTTCAGCAAATCATTAATGCCTGGTTTGTTTCTTTTTTTGTTTTTGGTTTTTTGTTTTTTGTTTTTTTGTTTTGAGATGGAGTCTTGCTCTATCACCCAGGCTGGAGTGCAATGGTGCAATCTCGGCTCACTGCAACCTCCGCCTCCCAGGTTCAAGTGATTCTCCTGCCTCAGCTCCCAAGCAGCTGCGACTACAGGTGCGTGCCACCACACCCAGCTAATTTTTGTATTTTTACCGGAGACAAGGTTTCACCATATTGGCCAGGCTGGTCTCTAACTCCTGACCTCGTGACCCACCCTCCTCAGCCTCCCAAAGTGCTGGGATTACAGGCGTGAGCCATCGCGCCCGGCTGCCTGGTTTGTTTTATTCATGACTCATAAGGGCCCCTCAGGGGCCACCAGCTTCAGTTGAAGATGTCATTTTGCTTTGTTGAGTTTGGTTTTGTTTCCCACTGAGCCTAATGCACACAAATGGAGCCAGGCTAATGGAGAGGAAGGAGAGCTTTTTCCAAACCAATAGAGAAAGGCCCACAGGAAATGTTTAGCAGGTTTGGCAAACCCAGACATTTATGAAATCATTGATCATTCATAACTTTACGTAAGTCTGAGCATGCAGACAGTTGCTTTGCTTTATTTTGGTTTTACTTTCTGTTTTCTTGCTTGAGAAGAACCCTAGAGCTTCAGGTAAACTCGACCCCCTCTTCGCAGAAAGGGGGTCATCACAGACGACGCAGATGCTGAGGAAGCCACAGAGAGCAATTGGGCACAGGCGGTAAGTACCAGATTGTCTTGGGGTACTTACCAAAGTCGTGTCCCCGAAAAAGACGACTCCAAGTCCTAAGCCCTGGAAACTGAATGTGGACTTATTTGGAAAAGGGGTCTTTGTGGCTGTAATTACAGTAAGATGAGTCGTACTCGACAAGGGTGGACCCTAAATCCAATGGCCAGTGTCCTTAACAGAGAGGACAAAGAATGGTCGCTGAAGATGGAGGTGGAGGCTGGAGTGACGTGGCCACTGCCCAGGAGCACCGGGGGCACGGGACGCTGGAACAGGCAGGAAGGCTCCTCCCTGAGAGACGTCCAAGAGGGGATGATGGCCCTGCACACGCCTTAGTATTGGCTTCCCACCCCCAGAGCTGCAAGGGAATCAGTGCCTGCTGTTTTAAGTAAACTAGTCTGTGGCACTTGCTTGGGGCAGCTCCAAGGAACCCACGGCTGCCGGTTAAGGAATGTGCATGCTCAGAGCAGAGAGAGGGGCCAGGGCTAGGGGAGGCAGGGGTCCCTCCCCAAGATGCTTGGACTGAGTCTTGCCTGTGCCTCTGGAAATATTTTCCATTTAAAAGGAAATATTTTCTACTGACCAGGTTCAAAACTGGCCTGCGGGAGCATGGGAGTCTTTTCCTGCATGGGGCCTGCAGAAGGAAATGCAGCCCGCAGCTCAGCATGGCCTCCAGATGGCCCTAGTCTCTGCGTTTCCTCAGAAACTCCTTGCGGGAAGAACACACATGTTCCAGGCCAGATGCTCTTCCCCACGTCTATGGACAGAGCACTGATCCCAGTGAGGAACGTCCACACACCACACAGCAAAACCCTTCTCACCGTGAGAAATTGACAGTTGCCTGAGAAAGACACTGTCGTGTAGGAAACAAAGCCTTCATCTCAGATTTTAGAGAAATCCCCGCAAAGAAATGACAAAAGCAGAGTGGCTTCAGCGTTCTCCGTAGACACAGATGTTCACCTCCACTGTGGGCGTCTTCAGGCAGGAGCTTTGCCTCACCCCTTCTCTCCTGTGCCTTCCAGGACTCAGCCCCCTAGTGCCTCCCGGAATGCAGGGGTGCCGTTGGAAAGATGGAAAGTCTAAGGAGGGTACAAGTCACAGCTGCTCTGGTCCTCAGAGCTTCCCTGCACTGGGCGTGTTGAATGCACACTCTCTACCCCATAACATACCATCAGATGCGGGAATACGAATGAGATCATCCCAGACTCCATGGGGATCACAGAGCTTGGGAAAGGAATGTCAACACTGGAAGGCAGGTCTGAGTCCAAGTCTGTGTCCTCAGCCTAAGATCTTCAGATTTAGTAAATAAAAACATGGGTTGCCTGGTTAAATTTTTACATAAGCAAAGAGTAGTTTTTAACATAAAAATGCTGCATGCAATATTCAGTGTCCTGTATTTCGTCTGGCAGCCTCACCTCTCCAGCACAGCTATGGGAAGATGCCTTTGTCTGCCCAGCCAGGGCCAGGATGACACCAGGGACGCTCAAACGTCTACAGCCAATTTGGTGACCCCCTTTAATTTTTGGAAATGCCACTGCTGGCCCCTCACAGTGGAAATTCTTCACGTGCAACCAGCTCATAAATATAGTGGGTTGGAGGCACCTGGATGGTTAGGACTCAGGACAATATTCTCCCCAAATATTTTCTCAACATCCGTCTTCCTGGTGGCAATTAGTGTCTGAGATTCTCTTTAACTTTTCCTTGCCAGGGGTGACTGCAGTCAGCTGTCAAGGCAAGAAAAGGGAAGTCTGAAAAAGTGTAAAACTGATCATCAAAACACAAAACTTTACGTGTTTTTCTCTGAAAGCGCATGAAACTGGCTGCTGAGCTTCCAAATGGAAACCCCACACTGCATGTTTTCCGAGGCTTTTCTGCTTTCTTTTGACATTTTGACACTGAGCTCTGAAATAATAGTGTTAACTGTTGATCTTTTTTTCCTTTGGAAATTGGCTTTTGACACTAGACAGCTGGAAAATCTGAAAGGTTAGCGCACATCTGGTGCGTCTACCTCAATATAAATGCCAATGTTCCATCAAAGCTTTTCATAGATCAATGAAATAATGATCACAGGTGCCAAGACACAGGGATTCACTAAGATGGACAGCCACACAGAATTATGACAAGGTTGGTGGTTGTTTTTGTTTTGCTTTTCGTGTTTTGTCTCTATTATTCATGGAGATTTGTCCCTAGAAACACCAGAGAGAGCCTACAGTGCCAACAGCACAGCTCTCTGGCAGGGCCCCAAGAGCCGCAGGAGGGCAGGGCAGGTTCCTGGCATGCCTGAGATGACTTAGCACACTGTGAACCAGGGCTTGTGAACAGGGAAGTGTTACTCAAGATTGAGCTTGACTTTACAAAAGCAAGCTTGCTCCCCTGGAAGGCTTTCCAATTTTGATAAACTGTACTGTGCATTCATGCCTGTTCATTTGAGTGACTGCAGATCTTAAAAGAATCGTTTTCGGAAGACAAAAATGCATGTAAAATAAGGCTGGGTGATGTGAGAGGTGACACTGTAACATTGGGAGCTGGTCCTGCTCTGGCAACAGGCAATAGCTTCCTCAGTCTCCTGCAGAGCCAAGCAAGGAATGGTTTTGCTGGGGAGTTCTGCAAAATTTAACGAGAGAGGCAGGTGTGAGGCCACGTCACAGCAAGGGAACCTGCAGTTCACTTCAAATTTGGGGAAGAGTTTTGAAGCCTTGACAACAAACCACCTCTTTTTCAACATCCTTCTTCCTCTTCCTCTCTTCAGCAGCAAAGCTTCTTATTCCTACAATACGGGGTAGAGAGAGACAACTGCTTGAACTTTCAAATTGTACATTGGAAGACGAGCACCATGTTTGCAATTGATTCTGCCTCCTTCCAGCTTAGAGCCTTGAGTAGCAGACACGAGCAATTTCCTACCCTGCTGAGCTCCATGGGCTCCCAATGGATCCTTCAAAACTGAGCTCCTGGTAACCTCACAGAGAAACACTGTGTGGGAAACCAGAGCAGGAGGCTGGAGGCAGGTAAGATCCGGGCCATCCACATGGTAACATGGAAACTGGGTTGTTTTTCCAGGGCTTGGACCAGGCTTGGGCGTGTGGCTGCTGCACGTGAGAAATGTCCCTTCTCCCACACACGCCAGTAGCCGCACCACTCTCTGAATAGGAACACCTGCTCTATGTACCCAGCCCAATGTATTACAATATTTATTAGGCCCTCATGCTGTGGCTAGGTAAAGTGAAGTGACATACATTTTATGAAATTTGTGTCCCCATGTCTGTACCTTCATTCTGACGTCACTGCTCTTGCCAAGAACAGATCAAAACAGTTGCATGTTTGGGTTTGTTACTCCCTTGCTCTTCCCACTGTGCTGGCAAGAGGGTGCGGGCGATAAATGAGGTCAGGAACACCTGCTCCATTGCAACTGCTTCTGGACAGACCAGACCTCAGGCCACATGCTCACCAGTGCTGGGGTTGAGCCCTATTCTGTGACCCCACCACAATGAATATTGAGGCAGAAATCGTGAATACGACAAGGTCCTGCCCTCACACTCCTGAAGAAAAAGGAAAATATTTTAAATGAAATCATCTTCATTGTTACATTTACAAATGAGGGATAAAAACCAAACCCATTGAAAAGTATTTTAAAAATTCCTGTGTACCCCCAGCGACATGTACTGTGACACCGTGAGCATTTTGGCGTCTATCCCTCCAGATGCGTTCCTACCTGCATGCAATGGCAGGAAAGATCCAGGTTTGGATTTCCATGCCCAAACACCCTACACTAGTGGATGTCCCAGACCTGCTATCCCATAACCGACTCTCCCCTTAACAGCATACCTTACATGTCCTCTTAGTCAACGGACACACATCAGCTTCGTCTTCAGTGTCTGTCCAGTATTCGTGCCATGCCACTCCATAATTTCTTCACAAAAATCCCCATTTCAGGCAATTTATGTTTATTGTTAAGCCAGTCGCATTTAGCAGTGTGGGGTCGTGTACCAACTTTAGTGACACCAATGTTAATCAGTTCTGATAACCACTACATTGGACAAGCCAGGATTTTTTTTTTTTAACTCCTACTTGTTTCAAACAACAGTACATGTTTACAAGAAGGCTTTTGTAATTCTATATTTGCAAAAAGTGTGTATGTGTCTGGTTCTTTTCTGCGGATACATTTCTGGAAGTGCAATCTCTGGGTTGGCATTTTGTACACTTTAAACCTTTCTCGTATGTGCCCCCAAATCGTCCTCCAGAAAGTTGGCACTGGATCACACCACCCACAGCGGGATATGAGGCCTGAGACGAAAGTGAATCCTGTGTCTTCTTCAGAGACACAGAAGCTGCTGATTTCTTCCTGTTCTGGAGACTGACACTTAAATGTGTCTCAGAAGTGGTTTGGGGCAAAGTAGGGGCAAAAATTTTCATGTGGAGGCAACAAATTTAAATAACCAAACACAATGAACCAAAATTATCGATTCTCTGAGTCATTTTATAACTGAATATGTCAATTCTCTGAGTCGTTTTATAACACCTGGGAGAGCGTCGTGAAGACTGAACACGTGAGTTCTCTGAGTTGTTTTATACTGCCTGGGAGAGTGTGGTGGAGATTGAACACATCAGTTCTCTGAGTCGTTTTATAATACCTGAAAGAGCATCATCGAGACTGAACACGCGGTGAATTGCAGCCACTACTCAACATCATGCTTTTCACATTTAGTCTGGATGGAACATTCTAGAAGGGCTCTAGGAGACACGTGGATCCTGGAGTAAGTTGGGTAAAGAAACATGTTAAAGGAAGGTAGCTCTTATTTTACCAGAGCCTGTCCTTTGGTTTTTGTTAAATCCAGAGTATCTTAAAATTTAAGAATTACATTTTCAGGTAGAAGCTTCAATACTGTTTATTTGAATAAAATATAAATAATTTATATTAACAAGGCTGCTTAGAGTTTATTGAATTCTCAATTTTTTATGACCTTATCATCTCCTTATGAAATAACTGTTACTGAACAAGAATTAAGTCTTATTGTTAGTGATCAAGTTTCCCCCCAATCCCCTCTTGCAAATAGAGCTTTATACCTTAAAGCATTGACCATGGTCAGCCTTTGAGGATCAAGGGCCATATTTCCTAGCCCTAATAGTTCCATTTATTACTTTCACAAATAATAGACAGTTATTCTTGTTTTCCTTCTAGAAACACTGAATTTTTTTCCTCTGCTTTGCATCATTTGAGATAGGTCCTTAAGAAGCAGCTAAGACCTGGAACTCTAGCACTGTGGAAAGCCGAGGCAGGAGGATCTCTTGAGTTCAGGAGTTTGAGACCAGCCTGGGCAACATAGTGAGACCCCATCTCTGCAAAAAAACAAAAAATTAGCCAGGCGTGGTGGCATGCACCTGTAGTCCCAGCTACTCAGGTGGCTGGCTGGAAGGATCACGTGAGGCTGGGAGATTGAGGCTGCAGTGAGCTGCAATCACACCACTGCACTCCAGCCCTCCAGCCTGGGTGACAGAGCAGGATCCTGTTAAAAAAAAAAAAAAAAAAAAAAAAAGGAAAAGAAAAGAAAAGAAACAGTCCCCGAAAGTTGTTAATTGCTTTTTATTTTATAGTAGCAACTCCAATTTTATTTTCCTCTGGCAGTAAAGTATTATTAAAAGTTGTTCGATTTGATTTTTTGCGCATCTAAATGTTTCTACAAATGGTCATTTAAGATCTCTGTTTAGTGTATTGTCTTCCAAAAAATTTCAAACTGAAAAACTAAAACAGGCTACTCAGAAAGCTGTATGTGTTTTCACGTATTTCTTTTTTACAATAGGACCATAGCTTCAGAGTTGAAGAGGTAATGCATATTTTTTTGTTAATCTATTCATTGGCCTCAAGAACCGAAGCTTAGAAATATTTGTAAGTGTGGTGTCACTCCAATGCTCCCACGAAGAGCTAGGATCTTGAACTGTGAAGAGGAGAAACAATGTAGCCAGCAGAGAACCAGTGCATGTGTCTCTATGTGTTTTCACACCAGACGGAGGGTTGGGAGACCCCACAACAGAAGTGCGGATTAACCACACTGATTTGTTTTGCTCTCATGGAGAGTCATAGAAAACACATTGCTGATTAATTATGATGCGTTTAAGAGAGGAAACTTTACACCCGGGAGATGCGAGTAGCTTTCTCAAGAAGTAATTAACAACTTCATGGAGCTCCTACTGCTCCCATCATAAGCTTATCTGTTTGTTTTAGTAACTCTGTTTTTCACTCGTGTTTCTAACTTTTGAAGAACTCCCTCTTCTCTGAGTCTCCTGTGAGTCGCCTTTTTCTCTAAGTCAGAAAATGACGTCGTGTGTTCCTCTGAATAACATTCCTACCTTCTATCGCTGGAGCTCTCAATCTCTTGGCTGTGGACCGCTGAGCCCCTTGGCAGCAATTGTTTTAACGCCATGAAATGAAGTAATGCAGAAAACTGATAATAAGTGAATATCTCTCTGCTTCTGCATTCAAATGAGTACTCAGCACCGGGGCACATATGCACCATCGTCCATATCCTCCACCCCCGAAAATGGCAAAGTGAGTGAACCTGCGGACCGGGAGAGCACCACAGCCGCCTTCCCATTACTCTTAGGTATTTCATGTATTTGAAGGCCTGAACTGTCTTTCCAAACCCTAGTTGGAAATGAGGAGAAATGTTTGCAAGTTATTGAAGGCATAAGGAATGAGAAAGGTGGGTGGGAGGAGAAGAAGAAAGAAGAAAAAAGAAAGAAGGAAGAGGAGGAGGAAGAGAAGCAGGAGGATAGGGTGGATGGGGGAGGAGAGGGTGGATGGGGGAGGAGAGGGTGGAGGGGGGAGGAGAGGGAGGAGGGGGGAGGAGAGGGAGGAGGGGGGAGGAGAGGGGGGAGGGGAGAGGAGAGGGAGGAGGGGGGAGGAGGGGGGAGGAGAGGGTGGAGGGGGAGGAGAGGGAGGAGGGGGAGGGGAGGGAGGAGGGGGGAGGAGAGGGAGGAGGGGGGAGGAGAGGGTGGAGGGGGGAGGAGAGGGGGGAGGGGGAGGAGAGGGGGGAGGGGGAGGGGAGGGAGGAGGGGGGAGGAGAGGGAGGAGGGGGAAGGAGGAGGGAGGGAGGGAGAGAGAAAGAGAGGGCTTGGGCAGCGGAAGAGAGGAGAATGGGAGGAAGGACACAAAACAGAATGTTTTAATGAAATAGCAACAAATTTTACACAAACCACTTGCATAGGAAATATTTCTTTTCTTCCAAAAATTATCGGATGGAACCCTAATTTCCTAATTCTTCAACAGCTAAAAGCAACCTTGAGTCTACACATAAGGGCTCCTTATTAAACTGCGGGTATTGCGGGGGAAGAACAGCAACGCATGTCTAAACCGGCAGAGGGTTTTGAGCGACAGTCTCCGTTGTAACATTTCCTGACTTTTGGAGGAGGAAATGTGCCTGTCAACAGGATGAAATCCGTGTTCTCCCCAGCAGGGCCTCCGGGCAGCCCGCAGCCTCCCCTACAAGACGCTGATTTTTCAAGTGTTAGGGAAATTGATATCAGTTGGTTTTATGTTCAGTGTTAATCCTGCCTCTTTCAGGGATTATGTGTAATCCTATTAATTTCATACAGCAATCCTTTTGGGAGGAAGTGGAACTAGACTGAAAAGTTTAGCTTGATAATATTTTCAACCTTGTCACTGATCTCAGGCAACAATTAAAACCAACCTCTACCAGGCAGGGATTCGAGCTTCTCCTGGCGTTCCACGCATCATCAGATTCTTGGTTCAGGTCCCGTTGCAGTCAAGCAGGGGCAAATAAATGTCAGGAAATTAAGAATTAAGGCAACCTGCATGTCGATGCGAGCCAGGTGGGAACCCATCTTTAATTATGGTTTACATGAATTAGACCTAAAGAGACCAAGTCACTGTGATATTTACGCTCTCCCAAGAGATGAAGACGAGGGGAAGGAGGAGAGGAAAGCGGTCCGTGGACGCAGGATCTTTGGGTGTGGGGCAGAGCACGGCCCCGGGCCCCTGGTGTGGGGGTCCTGAGTGCAGGTCCAGTTCCACCATCGCACAGGGGGGCCCCTGAGTGGGCTCCTGACCCCTTGTGGTATCCGCATCATTAGGAGAATGTCCCCCAGCGTCACCTTCCAGCCCGGCCGGGGGCTCCAGCTCTGCCCAGGCCTCTCCCCGGGGCCCTCTGGCCTCTCCACTGGTCTCCAGAACTGCCTTCCGGGCCTTGACCACGCCCTGACCCCAAACACACGTTGGGTTTCTCCAGGTCCGTCAGCCTCGGGTGGGAGCCACCTCCAGTCCGCTCCAGTCCCCCAGCATGGAGGAACCCTGGTCCCGACCGGCGACCTCACAGCGGGGCCCCAAGGCCCTGGGTGCTGTGCGGTCAGTCCCGCCCACACCAGAGTTCCTGCCCTCGCCCTCCCGTGTGCTTCCCAACCAAAATTCCCCAAAATCCGTGACCCACAGACGTGGCCTTTGCAGCCGTTTCCTCCCAGACCCCTTGGGATGTTATTTCCAAAGCAAGCACTGTGGAAGGAGCTCGATGGGGCCTCCCCAGGTCCCGCCAGGCTGCTCCATCTGCGCGCACCGAGCGTAACTCGCGCGTCCTGAGCCCGAACCCCATTGCGCACAGGACCAGGTGCTCCGGGATGACCGGCCCACGGAGGACGAGGGCCTCAAAGACGGTGTTCTCACTGGACAGGGGTCCTGAGAGGGCCACACATGCTGCACACACGTACACACTACACACATACACACTGTACACAACTGCACACACACTCTGTACACACTGCACACACGCACACACACTGTACACAACTGCACGCATGCACACACACTGTACACACACACTACACACACGGCACCTGCTGCACACATGTACATACTACACACACTGCACACACGCACATACTACACACACTGCACACACGCACACACACTGTACACACATGCACACACACACCATACACACACAGCATACACACGCAAACACACACAGCACACATGCAGACACACTATACACACACCACACAGACAGACACACAGCACATGCTGCACACATGTACACACTACACGCTGTACATACACTGCATACAGACACAGACATACACTGTACACACTGCACACACACAGACACACACCATACACATGCTGGCTGCTATACACACTACAAACACTCACACTATGCACATATGCACCCACACATGCGCGTGTTATGCAGGTGGAGTGGCCTGGGCCGGGCCTTACAGGCTCCGTGGGACCTCTTTCAACAGTGCTTGCATCGGAAATAACATGTTACACCATACACAGACACACTCGCACACACTACACACTCACTGTAACCCTCACACACTCCCAAACAGTACACATGGAGACACACTCAGATACCACACACATTGTGTGCATTCACACACTGTACAGAGACACATACCGTACACACACACCCCTCACACCTACACATGCACACCGTACAAATACACACATAGTATACACAGTCACACACGACACACACACTATACACAGACATACCAGACACACTCACACATGCACACACAGCACACACTACTTGCACAAATATACACAGATACACACACTATACATAGACACTCACACAAGATAAACATACACACCTCACATACTATACACATGCACACATGCACACACACCACACACAGACATATTCACACTACACATACTCAGTATACACCCTCACACACATAGACGGCATACATGGACACACACACTGCACATGCTACACACAGACACACACACTACACATACAGAGGCACACACACTACACACGCTATACACAGTCACACACTCATACACAGTATGCACACCATACAGAGACACACTATACACACACAAAGACACACACACCCACAACACACACTCACACACCTCACATCTATAGACATGTGCACACACATACACTCACAAATACTATACACAAACACACACTACACATACACATACTACACACACACTGTATACACTCACAAACACACTATACAGAGACGCTACACACACTATACATACACAGATACACATATATACACATTATATACACACTGTTTTGGACACACAGAGACACACACACTAAACACACAGAAAGACATAGACACATGTTCATATATGAACAGAGACACACAAAGACACACTCACACACTATACAAACACAGGGACTCCCATTCACACACCATGCATGCTACATACACACCCATAGACACAGACATAGACGCACACGCTACCACACTATCCACACAGAGACATACTACACACACACAGACACATGCACCACACACATTAACATTCTACACACACCCCACAAACACACACGCAGACACACATGCCACAAAGTCCCCTGCACAGCAGGCCCTCAGCACACAAAGGTCTTGTTCCCCTCGCACTCATGGAGATCTGCAAGCGAGCAGGCTGTGCTAGTTCTGAGAGGCAGCAGACAGTCTGTGACCGGGTTTTCACTGGTCTGCAGCAAAATAAGAAACTTAAGAACAAAAATCTTTAAATGTTGGGTCTTTCTTCAAAAGATGGTGATAATAGATCACATTCTGTGTTTTGAGTGTGTATCAACTGTTTCCAATTAAACAGATTTTAAAAGTTGATGAATTTATATCAATCTTTTAATTTTACTTCTTCATGAAATTCCAACAACTGAGGAATACGGATGAGGACTCCTAAATTCTCTGTTCTTCAATAATATTTTATCTCCTCAGGCTCCTTTGGAAGCTGTTTTTACTATTTCAGGAAACTTAAATTACACCAGAAACTTTGCAGTTCACTTAATTTAAAACAAGAAAGAATGTACTTGTTTACATTACCAGTACTTCTCTCTCACCAGAATATGAAAACTTTGCAAATACACTTTGAAATTACATGAATATTTATGGAGATATGTTCTTAAAACTCCACTTGCAAATGAAGATACAGAATGAGTCACCAATCAATAAACAATATTTATTGACTGCTATTAGTCCTATACTCTGTATTAAATAATAACAAGAAAGAAAAGATTGGAGAAGAATAGATAGAAATGGAATATTGTTTGATGTGTCTTGATATCATGTGAACTTAATTCTTTACAGAACTTCTCATATGATTACAATTCTAGTAATATTTTTTAAATATCTCTCTGCTGGGAACTATTTAAATATATATTGTTTCTAATGTTCTCAGGGATTGAGTAGAAAAACAAATAAACATGTGGCTGTCACCAACAAGTGCATATTTCAAGAAACAATCAGATCACTGTTCAAATTCCCTGAGAACTGAAGTCAGCTCTACAGAACTAACCAGGCTCTTACCCTCCCATGTGTCACAATTAGCCCCAGGAGCTAGTCTGCTAGGAAACCCATAAGTCATTTCTGGACCCTCGGAGTTGCTGGTCTGTCTCCACCATCTACCTTGCAAAAAGAATTATTTACTGGATGTAAATAGTGCCTAAAGGTGTCATTTGACTACTGTACTGTCAAGCTGAATTATTCATTTCTATTTGTGAGAAACACCAAAAATATAGTGAACAGATGTTGTTTGCAGGGGACAAAAGAAAGCGGGAAAATATAGGAGGAAAGGTAAGCTACTTAACATACTGACAAAGCTGTTATATTTTCTCCTTCTTTTCCATTTGTGAGGAATAAAGCTCCTTTGACTAATCAAAAATTATGGAGCATTATCACACATGCAGATGGATGGCAGTTTCTCTAAGTAATATAATATCATAGATGTAACTGTGTGGCAATGTAGACATAAAGCTATATTTGCTCAGAGCTGTAATACCAGTGGTGTAAACTACTGACTGTAACCTCAACCTCTGGGATTCACAAGTGTAAGCATGTAGCGAACGCAACAGAGGCAACATTTTCATTGAGATGTAGTTTAGAAAGTGGCAGATACTAGCGTTTCGTTGGTAAAACTCCCACTGGTAGCAGATATAACATTAGTACGGAGCTAGCCTCAATAGACCACAAGCATCTAAATTAAATTCTGTTGGGTACTGAGACTTTCAGAAAAGTCTAGTTGCCTATAGGCTGCCGAACTCTACAGTTCAGAGCTGCAACTAGTGAATGTCAGATGGCAGGTGATACTGCCCGGTAGGAAGTAAAGTTAGTGCATATGGTCACATCAATTGATGCAGAAAAAACGTACAGCGAATGCCAATGCACATTCAAGATGAAAACTCTTAGAAAACTAGGAATAGAGGGAGCTCCTCTAACTTAATAGAAAATATCTACCCAAATCTCCTACAGTTGACATGACTCCTAATGGTGAGGACTGGATGCTTTCTTCTAAGGCTGAGAACAAATCAAGCATGGCCCCCAGCACTCCCATTCAGGATCGTAGTAGAAGGCCTAACTAGTGCAAAAAAAGGCAAGAAAAAAAATAAAAGGCATAGATTTGAAATGAAAAATCAAACTCTCTTTATTCACAGATGGCATCGGTGTTTATGTATTAATAGATAATCCCAAATAATTAAAAAATAATAAGCAATAATAGCGCAGTCACAAAATGCAAGGTTAAAATACAAAAGTTCATTTTCTCATATATATCAGCAAAAGACAATTGGGAATTGAAACTATAAAAACAATACCATTCATAGTAGCACAAAAAATAACATACAAAATATATGCAGCATCTGTGTTTTAGGAAAACACAATAATGAAAGAAATAAAATATTTAAATAAGTATAGAGACATTCTCTGTCCTTGCATTGGAAAACTCAATATTGTCAAGGTGAGAATTCTCAAGTTGATCTATGGATCTAACACAATCCCAATCAGAATCTCGGAAAGCTATTTTGCCAATATTGGCAACTGATAGCTGAAGTTTAAATGGAAAGGCAAAAGACCAAGGCTAGACTACAGAATATTAAAGATGAAAGAGTTGGATGACTCTCACTACCTTACTCTAAAGCTACAGAAATCAAGCCAGTGAGGTATTGGCCACAGAAAAGACATAGATCCATGGAACAAAACAGACACAGCAGAAGGAAGCATACACAAAGACAGTCAACTGACTTTTGACAAAGGCACAAAGGCAATTCCATTTTGGACATCCATATGCAAAAAAAAGGAAATGAACCTAGACACAGAACTTCCACCTTACATTAAAATTAACTCAAAATGAGGCCAGGCCTGGTGGCTCACGCCTGTAATCCCAGCACTTTGGGAGACCAATACAAGTGGATCACTTGAGGTCAGGAGTTTGAGACGAGCCTGAACAACATGGTGAAACCCCATCTCTACTAAAAATACAAAATTAGCTGGGCATGGTGGCACATGCCTGTAATCCCAGCTACTCAGGAGGCTGAGGCAGGAGAATTGCTTGAACCCGGGAGGCAGAGGTTGCAGTGAGTCAGATCGTGCCATTGCACTCCAGCCTGGCCAACAAGAGCGAAACTCCATCTCAATAAATAAATAAATTAATCTAATTTAATTAACTCAAAATGTAAAATGAACAATTATAAAACTTCTGGAAGAAAACATAGCAGAAGTGTACACGACCTTAGGGTTGGTGATGAGTTTTCAGGAAGGTACACTATCCATGAAAAAAAAATTGTTAAACTACACTTTATTAACATTTAAAATTTCTACTATATGAAAGAGATTACTGTGCAGATATATTGTTAAGAGAAAAAAACAACAAAAACAAGAAGAAAATATTTGCAAAACACCTATGTGGTGGAGGACTTGTATCCAAAATATGCAAACAACTCATAAAACTAAACAATTTTTAAAAATCTAATTTAAAAACCAACAAAAGATCCAGCCAGATACCTCACCAAAGAAAATACACAGAAAGCAAGTAGATATGAAAAGATGCTCAACATCATTTTTCATTTGTGGGAATTAAAACAAGAGACATTACTACATGCCTATTAAAATGTCTAAAACTGAAAAAATTGACAAGAATGTGGAACGCTGGTGACCCACATGGGTGGGGAAGCAAGATGGCACGGCCACTTTGGAGGACAGCTTGGCGATTTCTTACAAAGCCAAACACAGTCTTAGCCTGTGATCCAGCAACTGCACTCCTTGGCATTCAGTCACCTGATTTGAAAACCTATGTGTACACAAAGCCTGCAGAAGGATGTTTGGAGCTGCTTTTAAAATAATTGTCAGGAATGGAAAACAACCAAACTGTCCTTCCCCACGTGAAGGGACAGACAAACCATGGCATATCTGCACAATGGAATATTATTCAGTCATAAATGCTCTGTAATTAGCAATGATAGTTGCACATGTACTAAAAACTACTGAATTGTACTTTAAATTGAACACTTTTACAGTAGGTTTTTTACATCTCTTTTTTTAAAAAAATAGAATGTGATATTAAGCCACCAAAGACATAGATGAATCTTAAATGCATATTGCTAAGTGAAACAAGCCAGTGTGAACAGCCAACACACAATATGATTCCATTTGTGTGGCATTCTGGAAAAGAGAAAATGATAGAGACAGTGAACAAACCAGTGGTTGTAGGGGAAGAGGGCTCAGTGAAGCACAGCTGATATTTCAGGGTGATGAAACTATTCAGTACACTTCTATAATGGTGAATACATGACACGTTGTGTTTGTCAAAACCCATTAAACTTTATAGCACAAAGAATAAACCCAAGTGTATGCAAAGTTTTTAAAAAATCATTTGGAAGCCAGACATAGAAAAATAAATATCTCATGTTCTCACCCATATGGGGGAGCTAGAAACGTGGATCTCATGGACATAGAAAGTAGAATGATGGTGCAGGGGCTGAGAAGTGGAGAAGAGAGATAGAGAATGGTTAGTTAATGGAAACATACACTTAGGTAAAAATAATAAGTTTCAGTATTCAATAGTACAGTAGAGAAAGTACAGTTAACAATAATTTATTGTATATTTCAAAATAACTAGAAAAGAAAAACTGTAATTTTCCCAACACAAACAAAAGATAAACAAGGTGATGAATATCTCAATTGCCATGATTTAAACAGTACACATTGTACACAAGGATAAAAACATCAGCCGTATGCCAAAATATGCAAAATCTGCATAACTACAACACATCAGTGAAAATCTGCATAACTACAACACATCAATGAAAATATGCATAACTACAAAACATCAATGAAAATATTTTAAACATCATTTGGGAGGTGGGGAGATTCCAGCATGGAATGCAGCCTGTGACAAAAGCACTGTGATTGTATCCCAGGGTGTGAAGCAGCCTCCCTGCAGGGGTGAGTGGGTGCAGCATGCTGAATAAGTGACTTTGGAAACAGGTGGGATCCATGAGGCACAAAGACCAGGCCTAAGAACTGTTCTCTGGCTGATAATGTTGTTTCCAGGGGAGGTGTGGACTAAGAACTCTGAAACCACGCTACACGCGCAGAGGAACCAAGCAGCTAAGTGCATGGACAGTGATGGTGGGTGTTAGCATCTTCCAGACAGAGTGGGAGGTTATAGAGAATTGAGGAGAAAGGGCTGGAATGAGCCATGCAGAGCTGAATGAAAGCCAGTGGCATCACTACAATCATGGGGCGTAACACGCACACACACAGACATGCTGCCACACACCTGTGCATGTGCCTGGAGGCAACCACCCAGCAGGAACATCACACCCCACCCCTGTGCCTCGGGGTTCCATAGGCTACATTTATCAGGCTGAGGAATGCCTCCTGCTGTTTGATGAAAGACTTTATCGGAATGGATTTGGGATTTGTCAGGTGAGACTGAAGCAAGAGCCATCTTAGAAGCCTAACAGATGGCCCCTGAGTAAGAAGGGCATTCTTGGGCTTTTCGCGAGGGGCATGTTTCCAGCCCTTGTGACACGGGGTGCTGCTCCCACTCATCCTGTTGGGGGGTTCCTCCTCTGGCCCCAGGCATGGTCCCTGCAGGACCGACCTGCTGAACTGCACTCGACTTAACTCAAGATCTGCAGGTCTCTGGCGAATTGTCTCTGAAGATCTCTTCTTTCCAGCTCTCTGCCCTGGGGACTCTAACTCTCTTGTCTAACTGGATGCCCAGATCTGATTCCCCCATTCAGGGGGACCACCAGGCTCTCCCTGGGTCCCGCACTATGTCGTGCCTGGGAGACTCTCTCAGTGATGTTAGGAGAGTCTGGATGCTGTTTAATCCCCAGCATGCCTCTCCCGCCTCCTGTCTTTAATGGATTGCTCTTTTGTTGCCTGAGGTCTGATGTCTGGAGTGCCACTTTTTCATGCATTTCATCTATTTTTTTAGTTGTTTCAAACAGAAGGGTACATAAGGTTCCTATGACTCTATCTTGACCAAAAGCAGAAAAGTCTGTTCAAGGTATTTATTTTTCAGGTAAGAAAGACTTGTTGATATTTAAATGCTGGTGGGGGAAAAAAGCCACAGAGAGGAAAAAGTAAAGACAAAGCAGGCAAGAGGCGGAGAAGGCTCACGATGGCTTTAAGAACCTGCTAAACTCGGCGGCTGTGACTTTAGCATCAGTCTCCATTTACCTGATGTTCTCGGAAGCTCTCGGCAGCCCAGGCTGATCTGGGATTGGGTCTTATCAGGAATTGCCTCCATTTGCAAGAACGTGGTGAAATTGACAGAAGACACAGTTACGTCATGGTTTGGGGGGAACTGCTAGCAACCAGCCATCAATATTTAAGGAGAAAGTAACAGAATCCAGGGAATGGGAGCCCCAGGAAAACTGAACAAGTTTGGGGAGAGACCTGATAGTAATGCTTGCTCTCGTTGAAGGAAGCCGTGCTTTTCCCCGATCTGTTCACTGTGCTGTGTGCCTTCCAGGCATTCGCAGTCCCTGGGACCCTGTCTGTGTCCATCTCTAGCCTCCGCCTGCAGCTGGGTTTCCTCGTCCCTTCTCAGCTTCCACACATGGAGTCCATGATTCTGACTTCCACACAGGATTCAGCTGAAATCTCGCCTGTTCTTAGACTGTGCTCTCTGTGGGCCCTTTGCTCACTGATCTCGTCCACGTCACACTCTCGTGATTCTGCACTTAATATCCATCGGCCTTGTGTGGAATGCTTCTCTTCTTGGAGGACAGGAAGCGCGTCTCAGCAGTTTTTGATCTGTAGCAACTGGAATAGTGAATTCAATCAGTATTTTTTTGAAGGGTGGATTTTAATTAGCCGGGCATGGTGGCACAAGCCTGTAGTCCCAGCTACATGGGAGGTGGAGGCTGCAGTGAGCTATGATGGCGCCACTGCACTCCAGGCTGGGTGACAAAGTAAGACCCTATCGCCGAGGAAAAAAGGAGTAGATTTAGGTGTATTATTGTATACTACCAGACACTGTCAAGGTTTTACACGTTATTGTGTGGTTCAGTAAGCAACACCATAGAATTTCTCTAATAGGCAACCATTTGACTTTCTAAGTCAAATTTGGTAATAAAAAGAAAAAAGCTGTTAGAAGCACATTCCCTGAAAGGTAAGTTGTGCTGTTCTCGGAGACATGGACCTAGGCATTCCTAGGATGAGTTCTCAAGCCTGGGACAGGAGTGCTCTGCCCCGGTGCCACCTAGTTCCTGCCTTGGTCAAGACAAAGGGGCCCTCCTCTCCCGGTCTCATAGGGTGACCATATAATTGATTGCCTCAGCCATGATGTTGTTGAGAGTGAAAGGGGCTCTATTCATAATTTTGGTAGAACAGCTGGCAGGAAGCAGGATTGATCTGTGCATTCAGGGTATGGAGTACCGGGCTTACAGGGTCTGGGCTGCAGCCCCGTCTTAGGAGGGCAGACAGCGAGCCAGGCTGTGGAACAGATGTCAGAAGGGGATGATGGCCCCAGCATGCCATGGTATCAACTAACCCCAGAGCTGAACGGGGCTCTCAGCTGTGGTCACCAGGAACTTCAGTCCCGTCTGCTATTTGTGGACCCCAAGCCCACATCTTTCTTTCCTAAATAACAGCAGCCTTTATCTAGGGTGCAGAAAGGAAAACATATTCTTACATGGGGGCTGCGGCCATTGGACCGAAGCGCCAGGCGCTCCAGCCTTTACTTTCCAGTCCCACGGCGAGGGGTCCATGTTCTCCTCTCTGGACAGAGAGGGAGTCAGCGTTCAAGGAGGGAGAATCATCCTGAGGACAGAGTTTAAAAAGTCATAAAGCCCTCAGTGTCATAATTCAGAATGTTACTCTGCCACATATCCAAAAACGTTCACTTATATTATTAGATAATGACGAGGAGCATCACATAGCCAGATGGTCCTGTTTAGGACTGGACACACAGGATCCTAGGGATGAGAATAGACGCGTGACGAACAGGACACACAACCAGGAGCCAAGGAGAACTGCCCGGCTTGGGGATAATTCCTATGTAAATGGGAACATACAAGTTTTGTCCACACTCGGGTCCTCGGCGTCATTTTAATATCTGAGTAAACCTGGATTGTGCCCCATCGGATTTAGCCCAAGATCTGCAGGTGGCACGTCCACTTCCCGGGCAGCTCAGCCCATACACGTGGAAACCACACTTTACGCTCCATGGCCCCTGCCCTCCCCACTCTACATCTCCAGTCTTCCCCTATCTATCTGCAGGCGCTGCTGCCCCCGGCCCAGGCCCTTGCCTCCCTCTGAGTGAGCTGGCGTGGCCTTCCAATGAATCTCCTGGCTTCCGCACTGGCTTTCTTCAACCCCATTGCCCAAGAGATTCCAGAGTAATGTTTACTTAAATGCAAATCCAGACTCATCACTCCTCAGCTTTAGACCTTTGAGGGTCCCCTGTGGCTCTTTGAACCCCTCCTGTAGCTGCTTCGTCTTCCAGATCCCAGGTCCAGCCCCCCGTGGCCGCCCTCCCTCCTCCCCAAGTGCAGCTTTGCCAGCCTGCGCCTTCCCTCGTCCACTTTCTGGACAATGCTCGCCCACGGTAGGGTGTCGTGTTATCCCCTCCGACCGAGATCTGATGTTCACAGCTCTTAGCACAACCTGTGATTGTTTCATACATGAGCTGTTTCGTATCCGCCCCCTCGGCCAACAGAAAACCGTGTGACAGCAAGGATGGCACTGCCGTGGCCCACGTGGGTTCCATGTCCTTCATGGTGCCTGGAGTTTGTATGCTGAGATCACTGTAGACACGCATGCAATTGTCAGGAAGAGAGAGATGCCTGGCGTCCTTTACCCAGTTCCGCCACTTGAAAAATGACAGTAAAATCTCAGCACGAGGACAGACACAGACGCATCCCTCACACGAGGGTCCCTCCTGCAGGCCTTTTGTAGCCGCAGCCACTTCCCTCCCACCCCCTCCTCCCCAGCCCCTGGAACCGCCGAATCTGTCCTCCACCCCTGTAGTTCCATCACCCTCAGGAGGGCTGTGTACACCGAGGCCTTGCGGACATGGCGCCCCCGCGGGGGCGTGGCTCCCTGGGGTGAGCGTGGCTCCCTGATAGTGGGCGTGGCTCCTTGGTGGTGGGCGTGGCTCCCTCACAGTGGGTGTGGCTCCCTCGGGTGGGCGTGGCTCCCTCAAGGCAGTTTTGCAGACATGGCTTCCTCCATGCAGCCTGTTTCGTTTGAGTCCATCCGGGTGGCCAGCATGTTGGGTTTGTGCCTTTCATTGCTAAGTGGTGCTCTCTGCTTGGGTGCACTGCAGTTCATCAGACCCTGGAGACAGTCCCACATGTCCCCCTGGGTGGATTCTGTGGGTTGTCTCTGTTCATTCAGCTTGAGATCTTGGGGCTCTTGGTCTAATGAGCAGCGTGGGTCTGAAGCTCGGACACCATGCTGCTTCTGAGACTCTGGGCCTTACTCAAAACGTTAGTTGTGGTCAGCTTCTCCTGACATTGCTTAGTGGAGACCTGGAGACGCTAACTCCAAACTTGTGCCAGGTGGAAGGGAAGTCCAGCCACCACCCAGCCCCATCCCTGTCTGGGGAGCTGTGGTAGTCCCAGCTTCCACTGGGGCACCCACTGACACTACTGGGGGACTCCTTGCCCCTGGGCGGGTGAAAGTCCTGACTAACCTGGCCTCCTCAGAGACTACCCTGCAGGGAGGGGCAGGGACCTTGTTCCTTCCCAGGGGAGTGGACATCAGCTCCCCAGTGACCACGCCAGGCCAGGGTTCATCACAGGCCAGTGGGGGGCCAAATGGCAGCTCCCCATGCGACCTTCTCTGAGACCACCTGGTGGGGGCCGGGTTGCCCCATGACAGCCTGACGAGGGGAAGTCAGGGCCCCGGCCTTTGCTGGTGTGAATGACCCCAGCTGCTCAGGGCATTTGGCTGGGGTGAGGCAGCCACTGTCTGAACGTTTTCTGTCTTACTGGGCTGTCCCATTCTAGGTCCTCTGCCTAGAAGGACGAGGCTTCTATTGGGTTGTTTTTTGTTGTTGCTGTTTTGTTTGTGCCTGTAGGTGTTCCCCAGTCACCACTTTCTTCACCTCCCAGTCTGGGATGTATGAGGCCATGGGAAAATGCAGGCAGCCACCGCCCTGGCTTCCCTGGTCCTGAGATCTCCGGACGGCCTCCTAACCACCGTCAGGGCCCTTCAGGTTTAGGCAAGGATCACGTCCAGCGTTTCGGTTGTGCTTGGTGGGAGGGATCAGAAATGTCCCGCTACTCCGTCTTGCCAGGAGCAGAAGTCCCCTGCTCACCAGACTTTACGCTCTTCCAGGGCAGGAATTTTTGTCCCTTTGTTCATTGGTGTATTCCTAGTGCTCAGAACACACAATGAGTCATCAATAAGTATTTGTATCTTTTTTCTCCTATCTGTAACTGTGCTTGCAACTCAAAAAAAGTGAATGTGTGTCGTGCTCATTTATCTTCCCTTTTCAATCATTTTCCTTTTTTACAATAAGAAAGTGAAATAGAATATCTTTCACAAAATGTAGAGGGGTTTTTTACTTGTTTTCTAATATGGAAAACTTTTAAATTTCCTAAGAATGTAAGTTGCAATGTTCTATTCCTACATTCTTTTTTAAGCTAATAATTAATTTATTTTCATTTTCTCTGCAGGTAAATGCATCAATATGAATTCATCAAAATGTCTTTGTTCAGTACCTCCCTGCATGCCGCTCTATTCACTGCGATATTAATAAAGGTAGAGAGAAGTGGCCCCAAACCTAAAGAAACTTCCAAGGCAAAGCAGCTAACCATGGTCTGTGCCCCTCTCAGTGACCGGCTTTTCTAACAAGCAGCTAACCATGGTCTGTGCCCCTGCTCAGGCACTAGCTTCTCAAACAAAGCTGCACTCAGCCTTTGGTCTCAGATCCCAATTTCATATCCTGAATTATGAGATTCAGTATGAAGACCACTGTCACTTTAGTGCATTTCACACTGTCCCATGCGTTTCACATGACACCTGACACCCAGCAGGACCATGGAGCAGCCTTCCCAGTGTGAGGGAGCCTAGCCTAACAGGGGCCACCTGTTCACGGCCACTGAACTCCTGACTTGATGAACGCTGAGGAGGAGCCATCCATGATCAAGTTGAGGAATTTTGGAGCTAGAAGGAATTTTAGAACCTTCTCAGACAGTGATCATGAACCATTCTCAGATCAATGATCATGAAGATCAGAAAGATTCTTTGGATGCTGCAGATCCAGGCAGCTTCTAAATCACAAAGGTCTGCAGCCACCTGTAGGTCACCTTGCTGCACTCACGTGGGCCTGTTTCTCACAATAATAGTCTAACTGTGTGTGGGCACCTAGTGCTTGTCTTCACTGGCAGGCTCGGCTGGACTCCTCTCCTGTAAACATGCTTCAGTGACACCACCCAGACACAAGGCTCATATGTTTCATCACAACATGTGAGTCACGTGGTCCTCTCAAATCCATATTAGGAGAGCGATCTCACCAGCCTGGACTTTAGCATGTCCTTATCACGGTTGTGAACATGCAGACTGTATGGAGCCAAATGCTTCTGCCTGTTTTCAGATTGGCTGCAACCTTTGGATGGGGCAGCTCTGTAAAGCCCAGCTCCCGGGGGTGTGAACCTGACCACACCCTGGCCATGCAGCTCCCCCTGGCCATGCAGCTCCCCCTGGCCATGCAGCTCCCCCTGGCCATGCAGCTGTGCTTTGACTTTTCCCAGCAAACATGATGCATCATTTTTTTTTCCTAATGAAACAACACCTGGACCCTTCCACAAGCAGCCACCCGCTTTCCCGCAGGAGCCGTGCTGGATGTATGTTGTGTCCTGCTGCTGAAGATGCATTTAAACTCTCACCACTTGGCTTGTTTGAGTCTCTGCTGTGGTTCGGTTTGTCAGAAACAAAAGTAGAAATAGACGTGCAAAAGGAAGACTGTTCTGAACGACATCTTGAGAATGGTTTGCGGTGTCCGTGACTCGGGCATTCTTTGTGGTTACAGTGAGAGCTGAGAAGCTCTGAGATTCCTCCATCCCTCTCCCCTTCCCACTGAAGGCACAGAAATGGAGAGTGTGCTGCCTGCGTCCCTGTGCCGTGTGTGCGTGCGTGATGAAGCTGTGAAGGTTTTGGCTGCCCTTTCGTGGCTTCTGTTGTTTTCTTGGGGGCTCAGTGGGATGGAGAGTCTGTTCTGCAGCAGGACATGCCAACAAATTGCATCACTTCTGCCTCGGTGACCGCGGACAATGACATGCCATATGCCAGCGGCAGGAAATGAATGGGCTCATTTACACTGGCACCGGCGCTGCGGCCTGTCAGTCTTCAGAGGCCGGCCACTGCAAATTGGAAGGTGGCGGAGACGCAGAAACCTCCCAAGCTTCCAGGCCACATTAGTCTGGAAGCTCGGAGCAGGGGCAGAGGGAACCCAGGCGAAGGAGGTCCCCTTGCTTGCTATGAATGTTAGCCTTGCAGCTCCAGAAAACTGACCGGGTGAAACCACCACTCTCTGCCCACCCCCTGCACCAAAGGAAAAGAGAAATGGAAAACTGTTGAGTGCATTCAGCTGCAAGGAGAAAACAAAAACACAGTAGGTGCCGCGCCCCGGCATGCAGAGCGGCTTTCCTACACACCAGAGGCTGCCACAGCGGCCTGCCCCCACGGCGACCCCACCGCCTCGCCTGGGCACCCGGCAACGCCGCAGTTCACATTCGACCTCCGGCCTCTCCGGCCGCGCAGCGTCTGTCTCCGTGCATGGCAGCCGGGGGTGGCCGGCAATGATTGAAGAGGCCGCGTCCTGGCGACCAGCGCTGCTAATGAACGGGAGCGAGCAGGTCAGGGATCGCCCGCATGGCAGCCCAGCAAGGGCGGAGCCGCCGTCCATTGTCCCTCGCATTTGTTCTCAGGGCAGCGAGGGGGGTCGGTAGCAATCACGCGCTGTCTTCTTCATAATCACTATAATTAGCGTCATAATCAGAGCTGGGTGAGCTTGGGGCAGCTTCCTGGCAGAGTAACTCACTTTTTAAATAATAATAATAATAATAATTGGCATTGCAGGGCCTTTTCATCCAAGTTTAGACCGCCTTATGGAGATCAACTGAGTCTGGATTGCACCCTGGCAGAGAGGAACCTGAGACACTTTGCAAGGAGCTGGGTGCGAAGCAACCTGGCCCGGGTCACAGGGAGGTGCCGGTACGGAGGCCGGCGTCCCGTGAGATTGGATTCACAGGTTCTGGGCCCATGGCAGCCTATACGGAATGCCTGAGACCTTCGATACAACGGACTGATGTTAACTGAAGGCATAAACAAGAGGTCTCTCGTGCTCCTGGACATGAGCAGGTGGAGGATCCTTAGGACACAGCCCATGCTTCTTCCCCAGGGCCCTGTCGTCCCTGCCATCCACTCACCTTTCCCTCCTGGTTCAAGGACTCCTGTTAGGAAAGAAATGGAGAATGGAATGATACCCACTGACCTGGGCCCAGGCACTTCTCATTTCCAGTTGGTTTGATAAGACATAAATATAGATTTCCCGGGTTTTGCCCTCATAAGGAGTGCATTTAAAATAAAATTATATAAAGTCATTCTGATTCTAAGCAAGCATCTAGACATTCATAGGTGGGAGAGAATGTGTTCCAGGCCTCCAAAGAAAGATTGCACTCAAAACCCCCCAACCCCCACACCCCACACCCCACACTCCGCACCCCTCAAACCCCCACACCTCTCAAACCCCCACACCCCAACACCCCTCAAACCCCCACACCCCACACCCCTCAAACCCCCACACCCCACACCCCCACACTCCTCAAACCTCCACACCCCACACCCCTCAAACCCCCACACCCCACACCCCCACACCCCATACCCCCACACTCCTCAAACCCCCACACCTCACACCCCTCAAACTCCCACATCCCACACCCCACAAACCCCCACACCCCCACACCCCACACTCCTCAAACCTCCACACCCCATACCCCTCAAACCCCCACACCCCACACCCCCACACTCCTCAAACCTCCACACCCCATACCCCTCAAACCCCCACACCCCACACCCCCACACTCCTCAAACCTCCACACCCCACACCCCTCAAACCCCCACACCCCACACCCCCACACCCCACACCCCCACACTCCTCAAACCCCCACACCTCACACCCCTCAAACTCCCACATCCCACACCCCACAAACCCCCACACCCCCACACCCCACACTCCTCAAACCTCCACACCCCACACCCCTCAAACCCCCACACCCCACACCCCCACACTCCTCAAACCCCCACACCCCACACCCCTCAAACCCCCACACCCCACACCCCTCAAACCCCCACATCCCATGCCCCATACCCATATACCCCCTCACCTCCCACACCCCCCACACCCCACATCTGCACACCCCACAACCTCATATCCCCACACCTCCTGGACAGTGTAACCCTGCAAGCTCACCCCTGGCACCCCTTGCCCCACCTGCCCAGGTGGATGAGGCCATCAGCCTCACACTGAGTCCCAGAACAGCCCTGGCACGCAGGTGTCCATCATGGTTTCCCTGGTGTCCCCAGCCCCAAACTGCTCCATGGAAAACACCGAGCTGAATCAACAGGGGGAGAACCCAGCCCTTCTCCTCCTCCCCTCCCTAAGCCAGGGGGAGAACCCAGCCCTTCTCCCCCTCCTCTCCCTAAGCCAGGGGGAGAACCCAGCCCTTCTCTTCCTCCTCTCCCTAAGCCAGGGGGAGAACCCAGCCCTCCTCCCCCTCCTCTCCCTAAGCCAGGGGGAGAACCCAGCCCTTCTCTTCCTCCTCTCCCTAAGCCAGGGGGAGAACCCAGCCCTTCTCCCCCTCCTCTCCCTAAGCCAGGGGGAGAACCCAGCCCCTCTCCCCCTCCTCTCCCTAAGCCAGGGGGAGAACCCAGCCCCTCTCCCCCTCATCTCCCTAAGCCGTGCGTCCTGAATGTGACTGCTGCATCCTCAACTCCTCCTTCCTCCTCAGGAGTTTATTCCCACCGTTGGAGCCTTCTGTTTTGAGAGATCTTGAGAAAACTTGCTTTTAATCCCTTAAAAGCCCCACTTTTAAACCGATGGCCTTTAAAACTGTGGGCCCTGTGCACTGCGTCATGTCTGAGCGCTGGCGTCCACCGCCTTGCAGGGGCCGGAGTCAGGCCCCTTCCAGATGGCCCTGAAGTGCACAATTGGGCCTCCATTAGACACTTCACAGATATGATGAATGCGCTTCTCCCTCACAAAGACACACGTGAGGGGAGTGAAGTTGTTTGCAGTCTGGGTTTCACAGTCCTCCGGCCCAAGAATGTCATCCTTTTCCTTTTGGCCGTTCCTGAGCCCCACCCCCCACCCCCGCCACTGGGCTGGCAGGGAGGTCTTCCAGAGTGGAGCCACGCTGCCCTCACCCCGGGGCTCCTGGCCTTGCAGGGAGATGGTGGTGCTGACAGGCGGCCCGATGAAGTATGTCCAAGGCCAGGTGATGCAGTGGGGTTTGAAGGAGCAGTGAGTTCAAGCCAGGGCCTGTGACTTGGGGGAGGCGGCAGCCGCTCCTGAAGCCCTGGGATGAAGAGCACGTGGAGACAACATGGGCAGAGGAGTGGGAACCAGGAAGAGAAGCAGCTTGGAGAACCATCAAAGCTTCTATGAGGTGGTGCAAAGCCACAGTGAGCAGAGGTGCCCTCATCTGGATAGAAACACAAAAGGAGAAACAGGTTTGGTGAGTGTGTGCATTGGTGTGTATGTTCGTGTATGCAAATGCTATGCATCTCTGTATGTATATGTGCTGTGTCCATGGCTGTGTGTGTATGCACATGAGCATGTGTGTGCTGTGTGTTCATGTGCATGTGGGTGCACGCAAGTATGTGTGTGCTGTGTCCATGGGTGTGTGTGCATGCAAATGTGTGTGCTGTGTGTTCATGTGCATGCGTGTGCATGTGAGCATGTGTATTGTGTCCATGTGCATGTGTGTGCACGTGAGCATGTGTGTGGTGTATATGTGTACATGTGTGTCCACATGAGCATATGTGTCCTGTGTGTGTGCATGTGTGTGCTGTATGTGTGCATGTGAGCCTATGTGTGTGTTCTGTGTCCATGTGCATGTGTGTGGACGAGGGAGGGAGAATTTTAGGTCTGCTATAGAGATATCCAGTTAAGCGATGTGAAAAAAACAACAACCAGGTCTAAAGTTTGAGACTGGAGATGGAAATTTCACTAAAGTTCTAGGCCGAGTGGGATGACTGCATAAAATGAGAAGAGGCTGGGCAGGAACCTCACATTTGGAGACATTAAAGTGGAAAATTCAACAGAAGCACCAGGACAGGGGTCAGGGTACCAAGCAGGAATCTCAGGGGGCACTCTTGAGACTCAGTTATAGGATCCTGGTACCCACTTAGATGGAGATTATAAAAGGGCCTAGAAACGTAATTTTTGAAGAGGATTTTGTCAGGAGACATTTTAGCAAACTGTGCTTTTCTAAGAGGAAGGCGTAGGGACTGCTTGTCCTTCGTCTGATAATCAACAGAGTCTTCATCACAACCTCTAAACCAGACACATACAATCTCATTTTGTCCTTTAAGAAGATAATGTGTGACCCTGGCCTGAGAATGAATGGTAAAAGCTTTTCTGTGGCTGAAAATCTGCAAGAAGCATAGGAAACTCCAAACGCTTGAGAGAAGCTCAGGATCCCCTTGAAAAAAGCAAGCTTGCATTTCCCATGCAAGTGGTAAGGGTGTAAGTTAGTGAAGGAGACAGGGGAGGCAGTCTTTGGAAAACTTAGAACAGTTTCCAATCAAAGGTTAATCACAGATTAAGGAAATCAGACATCATCCCTGAAAAAATTATCCAAAGAGGCAAAATCTTTAATTTAAGAATAATTAAAATGTCTAAATAGCTTTTTTTGAGCATCTGGTTCCACTAAGATGGAGCAGCCCTTCCTCTCAGGCCCAGTGTTAGGACTAAAGCCCTGGGCACAACACAGGAAATACAGAGAGAAGACTCTGGAAGAAGGAGAGGAGCTGGACAGATGAGGTCCCCAGGGCTTGAGGGTGGCCTGGGGCAGATCCCCAGCGTGTCCTAGTCCAGGAACCACAGAAACCTCCAAGCTGGAGCCGCCAACAGGCACAGAAAGAAAATCCAGGAGAAGGCTGTTTCCCATGACAGGGAGAAGGCCGGGGAGAAGGGCGGCCCCAGAGAACAGAAAGGTGTGTCAGCAACGCCCATTCTGCTCTACCAAACACCCATGGAACACACAGGCCCCCCACAGCGTCACAGGCTGACCAGACATTGAACCTCCACAGCACTCTCAGAGGTGATGGTGCAACTCCGCTGAAGTCCCAACCGTGGCACTGAGCAGGGGGTGGAACTGCCGTGCCCAGCTTGCCCTCCCATCCACCTTCCTGGTGTCACCTGCAGCCAGGAGCTGAGCCAGCACCTCTGCTCAGAGGCCATGAGCTATACCGGTTGCTGCCCACCTTCCCTGGAAGGCATCAGTAGGACCAACAGGAAACTAAATGCCCCCCTCAGCTCATCTGCAGTGAGGCAGTGTGAGCTGGTCCCCCACAGTGGCCAGAGAGGTGTCAGGACTCAGGAGGGGGCGTGCAGAAAGCTGAACGCACCCACACACACCTCACCAGGGAGACTGCCTGCTAAGACACGTTCCTAAGTAGGATCCAGAGTCTCAAATGTCATCAAAATGGCCAGGATCCAATCAACTCACTCATCGCAGGAAGATGCAGAAAAAAGTCGCAATGCAGATGAGAGGACAATCGACAGACACCAACACTGAAATGAACCAGCGCTGAAATGTCTGACAAAGACTTTAAAGCAACCATCATAAAATGCTTCCGTAGCAATTATACATTCTCTTGAAACAAGTGAAAAATGGAAAATCTCAGCAAAGAAATAGATCCTATAAAAAAGGACCAAGTGAAGATGATAGAATCAAAAAAGGCAATAACTAAAACGTAAAACTTGCTGGGTTGGCTCAGTGGAGTGAAAACGGCAGAGGAGAGAATATATGTATTTGAGGACAGAACACTAGCATGTACCCAACCTGCACAATGGACAGGAAAGAAAGATTGAAAGAAATAAAAGCGCCGTCGGGGACGTGTGGGACGAGAACTGAAGAGCCGACATTCTTGCCCTCAGAGTCCCAGAAGGAAAGGAGAGAGCGTGAACTAAAACACCTTTCATGGATGGACTTCCCAAATCCTGCAAATAAATAAACAAATAAATAATTCAAGATAGTGAGTGAATCCAAAATTGGACAAATCCAAAGAAATCCATGACAAGATATATAATAATTAAACTTCTAAAAATTAAAAACACAGAAAACATTCTTAAAAGCAGCCAGAAATGACACTTTACTTACAGGGAAATGACAATTCCCATGACAGGTTATTTCTCATCTGAAACCACTTCAGAGCCACAGAAAGAAGGAGAAAGCCAGAGCCACAGAAGGAAGCAGAAAGCCAGAGGAAGTAGCAGAACATTTCCTAAGCACCAAAGAAAAAATCTGTCAACCATACATTTTTATATCCTTCAAAAATCTCTTTCAGGAATCAGGGAAAATAAAGACATTTTAAGAGGAAGAAAAGGTTGTCACTAGCAAAAATACCTTTAAATAATGAAGGAATTTCTATAAATAAAAAGAGGTCGGGCACAGTGGCTCACGCCTGTAATCCCAGCACTTCGGGAGGCCAAGGCGGGTGGATCACGAGGTCAGGAGTTTGAGACCAGCCTGGCCAACATGGTGAAACCCATCGCTACCAAAAATACAAAAAAAAATTAGCCGAGCATGATGGCACGCACCTCTAATCCCAGCTACTCCGGAGGCTGAGGCAGGAGAATTGCTTAAACCTGGGAGGCAGAGGTTGCAGTGAGCTGAGATCGCACCACTGCATTCTAGCCTGGGCAACAGAGAAAGACTCCATCTCGAAAAAAAAGAAGAGATTACAGAAGAATGGTTGGAACTTCAGATAGGAAGGGTAAGCATTGAAATGGGTAAAAAATTGGTAAATATAGTATAATGCCTTCCCGTGAATTTCTTAAATCATATTTGATGGTTGAAGCAAAAATTATAAAACACTAAGTCATGTGCTGATCACTGCATGTACAGGAGATATTTAAGACAGTTATATTTTTAAAAGTAGGGAGGATAATGGAATTTAAGTGAAAGTAAGTTTGCTATACCTTACTCAAAGTAGTAAAGCATCAATACCAGGAGGCTGTGATAACCTACGCATGTGTATTACGATAGCTGGAGCAACTGCCAGTTAAATTATACAAGGCAATATGTTCGAAAACACAACAAACCCCTCAAGATGTATGCTTTAAAAGTTTTCACAGGAAAACAAGAAAAGAGAACAGAAGAATGAGAAACAGAGATTACAAACAGAAAACAGGCAATAAAATGGAAAACTTGCATCTGAATACATCACTAATTACCATAAATGCAAATGATCTAAATACACCAATTAAAAGGCAGCGATTAGCAGAATAGGTTAGAAGAAAAGAAAACATTATCCAACAATAGCCTGTGTATAAGAAACTCACTTCAAATATAGCATCAGGTAGTTTTTTTAAAGTAAAAGAAATATATATATATATATATATATATAGCAAACAATTTCTTTAAAAGCAGGAATGGTTATATTAATATTAGACAAAATAGACTTCCAAGCAAAAAAATATTATTAGAACCAAGAAGGGATATTACATTTGAGAAAAGGATGAATCTGTCAGGAAAAAAATAACGATCCTAAATGTGTATACTCCAAAAAACAAATGAAAATTAGAAGGCCAATATATCAAATATATGGGGTACAGTTAAAGCCGTGCTGACAGGAAAATTCATAGCACTAATTGCTTACATTTTTTAAAGAATAAAAATCTCAATAATCTAAGTTCCAACCTCAAGAACTAGAAAAAGAAGAGAAAAATTAACTAAAGCAAGTAGAAGAAGGGAAATAATAAAGAAAATCAAAAATCATTGAGATTGAAAACAAGAAAGCAATAGAGAAAATCAATAAAACAAAATGGCTGATTCTTCAAATCAATAATTATAACTTCTCGAAATATTTACAAACTTAAAAAGTCAGAAGACAAATCACCAGTGTCAAGAATGAAACAGGGATTTCACTGCAGTTCCCGCAGCTATTGAAATGGTAAGAGAATATTACAAGCAACTTTATGGTCACAAATTCAGCAACTTAGAAAACACAAACCAGCCCATTAAAGCCCAAAATATACCAAAACGCTACCAAAATAAATAAGATCGTCTGAAGATTCTATAAGCATTACAGAAATTGAATTTGTAACTTAAAAGTTTTCAAAAAATAAATCCCAAGGCCTAGATTGTTTCAATGAAGACTTCTACCAAATGTTTAATATGGATTCTTTATCATCTCTCTCAGAACATAGAAGAGGAGGAAACACTTTTCAACATGTTTTATGAGGCAAGTTTTACCCTGAACCAAACCCAGACAAAAGGGAAAACTATAGGCCAATGTATCGAATGAATCTAGATGCAGAAGTCCTCTTATTAATATTAGCAAATTGATTCCAATAACATATTAAGAGAATTATACACTGCTGCCAAATTAAATTGATTCCAGATATTCTAGGATTGTTTAATATTTCTAAATCTACCAAAGAAATCCGCTATAACAATCTAAAAGTGATAATACGCTCAGATCAATTGATGCAGAAAAAGAATTAGACAAAATCCAACACCCATTTATGTTGGGAAAAAAAAAAAACTCTTGCTAAAAATAGAGGAAAATTTCCTCAACTTGAAATAGAGCACCTATCAAAACATCCTACTGCTAACATCATAGGTGAATGACAAAGCCTTCCCTCTCCAATTGCAGGGAACAAAATACACCCACATGTGCACACACACACAGGCACATGTGCACACACACACACGAATGCATGTAAAACTGGTGAGATCTGAATAAGGTCAGTGGATTGAGCCAGTGGCCACTTCCTGGTCATGACATTGAGCTGTGATCATGCTGGATGTTACCACTGGGGGAAACTGAGTGAAGAAGGGTGCATGGGATCTCTCTTTATTATTTTTTTACAACTGCAAAATTGTCTCAAAATAAAACGTTAGTAAAATAGCTCTTGTTTTGTAGTTTGAAAATTAAAACCAGAAACGTTAAGCTATATTGATTAAATAGCAGCTATGTATTATAGTCATTAATTATAAAATTACATTAGAATGGATGTCATAAAGATTTTAATAAAATAAAACCTAACAACTCTGAGTATTTTTGTAAAACAAAGCAGTTTTTGACTAGATTAAAAATGTTCAGTGACCAAAAGAAAGCAGTGTCACAGTTAAAGCTGATAAAGTTTGAACAACATGACTAAGTGTGAGCTCTTGTAAGGCAGAGCCACATTGTACGTAAGCATTTACTTTTTAAGGTCTGGTTGTTGTAAATTTTCTACTTTCTACTTAATATTTGATGCAGTGTATACCTGCCTCAATTTCTACTTTTGTGGAAAATAAGGTAGGAAAGTTCATAGTTTTACCAATTTCAGATACAGCAAACACTTTTCTTGCCACTCCCTGATCGGCAGCTCAGCAGGGGTACTCACCTGATTCCTGGGCTGCTGCCACAAAAAGCCCCAGACAACTCCTCAGGCACAGTCGCACCCACTGGAGCCTGGTTCAGGGATGTGCCTTCTGCCGGGTCACTGGCTGAAGTGGGCGAGTCATCACCACCTTTAGCGCAGTTTGCTTATCTACAGAAAGGGCGTCATGGGGTCCTCCTCCTTCCAGGCTCATAGTGAACATTTAGTGCTCTCACCTAGACAGACCACCTAGCACAGAACCTGGAACCCCACGGTGTTAGCCGGCATTCATCCATGAAATGATTTCCAGCTAGACTTTCAGCCATGGCCTCTAGGGAACCGGAAATGTATTGATGATGAGAGTTGACGGGTGGATTCCCAGTGTGTCTGTTTCAACTCCAAAGATGTAGCGGCAGATCCACAAGCAGATCAAGGGACCTCAGTCACAAGCCACTCCCTGGAGGCCACTGCCAGTGTCCCATCAGCAAGGACTCATTCTTTTGCGGGCTTCAGAGCTCAAATTCCTGCAAACATACAAATGTTTCTTAAATGTGTGTTGTGCAAATTGTCAGATTTGAAGTCAGAAACAACCGTGTTTAAATCCAAATTCCTGCCATTTCTAATTGGGTGGCCCTGCACACATTGCCTACTCTTGACACCCCCCATTCTTCCCACTGTGAATCATATGGAGTGACTGAGCTCATGGAGCAACAGCATCAGGAAGTGGTGCCTGTGAGTGTGGACCCGTAAGAGGTGGCGGGGCCCGTGGGTGGTGGCGGAACCCATGAGTAGTGAAGGGGCCCATGAGTGGTGGCAGGGCCCGTGAGTGGCGGCAGGACCCGTGGGTGGTGGCAGGGCCTGTGAGTGGTGGCAGGGCCCATGAGTGGTGGCAGGACCCATGGGTGGTGGCGGGGCCCATGTGAGTGGTGGCAGGACCCATGGGTGGTGTTGGGGCCCCTGAGTGGTGGCGGGGCCCGTGAGTGGTGGCAGGGCCTCTGTAGAGGGTCCCCCTCCCCCCACACCCCTGCCTACCTGTGCTGAGTAGGAGATGAGAAGGGATATTGGCGAGCAGTGTGTCTGCACAATGGGAAGCCTGGCTGACTTACCAAGTTGTAAAGCAAGTATCGGGGAACAGCAGTCTCCAGAGATGTCCCTGTCCTGGTCCTGGGAAGCTGTGAATGGTTACAGGTGAGGGGGATGGCAGTCTCCAGAGATGTCCCTGTCCCAGTCCTGGGAAGCTGTGAATGGTTACAGGTGAGCAGGAGTGAGCTTACCCATCAACTGAGTTTAACTAAAGAGGTTTCCCAGGATGGTCAGAGTGCTCTGACATATTGGAAGATGTTCTGCAATGTCGGGGAGAAAGGCCAGAGAGTGGTGGCAGGAAGTTGCTGTGTGAGAGGCCAGCCAGTGCTGCTGACTTTGGAGGTGGAAGAGGGACCAGGAGCCAAGGGGTGTGGGCAGCCACCAAAGCTGGGAAACTCAGGGATGGTTTCTGCCCTAGGGCACCCAGAAGGAACTCACCCTGCATACACCCCACTTTTAGCCAATGAGACCCCTATTGAACATTAACCCCAGAACTGTGAAAGAATAAATGTGTGTGGTTTTAAGCCACTAAGCTGCAGTGACTTGTTGTAGCATTGCTAGGAAGCCACACCAGCAAGGAGTTGGCATAGGGCATGGTGCAGGCAGCCCTGTTACTCTGGCTGAGCCCACATATGCACATCCTGTGAGAATCACATGAAAGCAAAGGGTGTGGGGCATGGACGCTTCAGACCTGCGTCCCTGCACAAATCTCATGTCAAATTGTAATCTTCAGTGTTGGAGGTGGGATATGGTGGGAGATGATTGGACCATGGGAGCGGATTTCCCCCTTGCTGTTCTCATGACAGTGAGTGAGTTCTCACAAGATCCATGGCTAAAGTGTGTGGCACTCCCCACCCCCCTTCATCCTGCTCAGGCCATGTAAGATGTCTGCCTCCCCTTCACCTTCCACCATAATTGAAAGTTTCCTGAGACCTCCCCAAGCAGATGTGGCACCATGCTTTCCATACAGCCTGGAGAACTGTGAGCCAATTAAACTTATTTTCTTTAAAAATTACCCAGTTTCAGGTATTTTTTATGGCAGTGAGAGAATGGATTAATACAGAACATAGTTGCCAAAGAGTGGAGCATTGCTATAAAGATACCTGAAAATGTGGAACCAGCTTTGGAACTGGGTAACTGGCAGAGTCTGGAAGAGTGTGAAAGGCTCGGAAGAAAACAGGGAGATGAAAGTTTGGATCTCTCTAGAGACGTGTTGAATGATTGGACCAAAATGCTGAGAGTGATATGGACAATGAAGTTCAGGCTGAGGAGGTCTCAGATGGACATGAGGAACTTATTGGGAAGTGGAACAAAGGTCACTTTTGTTTCTTAGCAAAGCAATTAGCTGCTTTGTGACCTTGCCCTAGGAATCTGTGAACTTTGAACTTGAGAGTGTTGATTTAGGTTATCTGGCAGAAGAAATTCCTAATCAGCAAAGCTTTCAACATGTGGCCTGGATGCTTCTAATAGCCTATGTTCATATGCATGAGCAAAAAAATAACCTGAAACAGGAACTTATATTTCACAGGGGAGCAGAGCCTACAAGTTTGGAAAATTTGCAGCCCAGAAATGTGTTGGAAGAGAAAAATCAATTTTCTAGGGAGGAATTCAAGCAGGCTGAAGAAATTTTCATATGTAAAGAGAAGCCAAATGTTAATAGCCAAGACAATGGGAAAAAATGCCTTGAAGGCATTCCAGAGACCTCCAGAGTAGCCCTACCCATCACAGTCCCAGAGGCATAGGAGGGAAAAGTGGTTTCCTGAGCCAGGACCAGGGCCCTGCTGCCCTGCACAGCCACGGGACACTACTTCCTATATCTCAGTCACTCTAGCTCTACCTGTGGCTAAAAGCAGACCAGGTTTAGCTCAGACCACTACTTAAGAGGGTGCAAGTTGTAAGCCTTGGCAGCGTCCGCCTGATGTTAAGCCTGCCATTGTGCAAAGTGCAAGAGTTGAGGTTTGGGAGCCTCCACCTAGATTTCACAGGATATATGGAAAGGCCTGGATGTCCACGCAGAAGCCTGCTGCAGGGGCAAAGCCCTCGTGGAGAACATCTGCTAGGGGAATGCAGAGGGGAAATGTGGGATTGGAGCCCCCACACAGAGTTTCCACTGGGGCAGTGCTTAGTGGAGCTGTGAGAAGAGGGCCACCGTCTTTCAGACCCCAGCATGCTAGATCCAATGACAGCTTGCACTGTGTGCCTGGAAAAGGCACAGGCACTCATAGCCAGCTCATGAAAGTAGCAAGGGGGCTGTGTCCTGCAAAGTCACAGGGGTGGAGCTGTCCAAGGCCTTGGGAGCCCATCTCTTGCCCCAGTGTGCCCTGGATGTGACATATGGAGTCAAAGTAGATTATTTTGGAGGTTTAAGATTTAACGACTGCTCTTCTGGGTTTCAGACTTGCACGGAGCCGGTAGCCCTTTTGTTTTGGCTGATTTCTGCCTTTTGGAATGAGAATATTTACCCAACACATGTGCCTCCATTGTTTCTTGGAAGTAACTAGCTTGTTTTTTATTTTACAGGCTCATAAGCAAAAGGGACTTGCCTTGTCTTAGATGAGACTTTGGACTTAGACTTTGAGTTAATGTTGAAATGAGTTAAGACTTTAGGGAACTGTTGAGAAGAGATCATTATATTTTGCAATGTGAGAAAGACACGAGCTTTAGGAAGAGTCAGGGGCAGCATGATATGGTTTGAATCTCTGTCTCTGCCCAAATCTCATGTCAAATTATAATCCCCAGTGTTGGAGAAGCCTGGTGGGAGGTGATTGAATCATGGGGACAGATTTCCCCCTTTGGTGCTGTTCTTGTGATAGAGTTCTCATGAGATCTGGTTGTTTAAAAGTGTGTGGGCCAGGCACAGTGGCTCATGCCTGTAATTCCAGTACTTCAGGAGGTCAAGACAGGTGGATCATGAGGTCAGGAGATCAAGACAATCCTGGATAACATGGTGAAACCCCATCTCCACTAAAAATACAAAAAAAAAAAAATAAGTAGCTGGGCAAGGTGGCACGTGCCTGTGGTCCCAGCTACTTGGGAGGCTGAGGCAACAGAATCACTTGAACCCAGGAGCCAGAGGTTGCAGTGAGCCGAGATCACGCCACTGCACTCCAGCCTGGGTGACAGAGTGAGACTCCCCTCAAGCTTATGGCAGCAGAGAGAAGAAGAGCCAGCATGCTGGAGAGAAGGAAGGGCCCCCTCCCCTCTAGCCCAGCTGCTAAGGGCTTGGGCCTGGGGTCAGCCCTGGGGCTACTGGCCCTCGGAGAAGCAACCCCTGCCTCTGCAGGCTGTCACCACAAGGTGCAGATAACACAGAGTCCTGAGCTTCATGAGCACAACCCTCTGAAGGGTTCCTGCTCCTTCAGACCCAAACCCAGCAAAGCTGAGGGCTACGAAGAGAACCCCAAAGGCATCAGAGACGGAGCCCATGGCAGAGATAGATGTCTCCGTGGGACCCAGGCCATTCTTCCTAGGTACCAGCAAAGGGCACCCTCAGATTATTCTGGTAGTGATCCAGTCACGTCTGTGAGAGACAAATAGCCCAGTCAATTCAGTCAAACAGCCAATGTGATTGACTTTCTGTTGTTCACTGACTTGACCAATTATTTGACTGCAATGACCTGATTTTTTCAGAATGGCGTATGCAAAGCCGCAACCCACACAATCAGAAAGAAAGGGAGTATTGGGGAAATGAGACAGCTCGGAAATCATCACGTTCCCCACGACTGAAGAGAAAGTGGAGGGTCTGGTTCATTCTTCTTGTTACCTCAATAACCATTACTTTTCTGCGGGCTGGTGTAGACACTATCTCAGTAAAAGTAAGATTAGGTACTTAAAAAAAATGAAGCATATTCGTGACCCTTCAGATGAAGTATAGTATAAATTAAAACAAAAGTGGCTAATTTTCAGGCATCATGGTCAGCAGTGGGGATGGAGAGGGGCTGCCAGCCCTGCCCGCATGGCACTCTTCAGGTGGGAGGGGGGCAGTCATCCCAGGAAGCCTTGGGGATGCTGGGCATTACATTGCAAACTTTGACCAGGAACCAGGTACTCTTCCTTCATTAAAGGGTTATCTCACTGCAGTGCCAGTCAGCAAGTTAAATTACAACAGGCCTTGGCAGTAGAGCAGCCTTGTTAGGCTCAGAGCCCTGTGCTCCAGCCTCCACCCAGGGCCTTTCCTTCCAGAGGCTCGGTGCAGTCTCTGCCTCCTGCACCCAGGGCTGTGCTTTTCCAATTAAGAGCAGGCGGCCCCAGCAGCACCTGTAAAACAGCAATGTTGCAGAGACACACTATAACAATTCTTTGATGTACAGAGCTAATTTTAGAGCCTTTGAAATCAATTCCTATCACTGATGGGTAAAGTCAAAATGGAAGGCCAGTGAATCAGGGTGAGGTCAGACTCACGTACAGGTCTAGGTTGATTGGTTTGCAGTAAAATCCCTAAGAGCGGCTAGCTTTTAATGAACTTCTAAAAGAAGTGAGCTTGTCTTTCCTGAGAACATGGAGCAGAAAGGTGAGCCCCTCGTGTCTGCCACCTAAGTGACTCGCCAGCCCGGCTGTGTGTGGACTTGAGAAACACTCACCAGGGCCCCCCATCCCCCACCTCCCCACTAGGGAAAGAAGGGCGAAGGGCAGCCTGCACTTCCTGCTCACCAGGGCCCCCCACCCCCACCTCCCCGCTAGGGAAAGAAGGGCGAAGGGTGGCCTGCACTTCCTGGTGCTTGTGAAGTTTCACGGGGAGTGAAACCTGCTGGCCACCCAGCTTCCCGAACACAAAGGACATCAGCTGGAACATGGTCATCTTCTGCCTTTAACCAGGGGACTGACCAGCGTGCAGCCAGGAGAGAACGCCATCCCAACAGGCCATGTTCCACGGTGAAGAAATATTTCCAAAGAATCTCTCACCAATCAGAGCTGCGCAGCCCAGAGTCGGGTCCAAGTAGGATTTCCACATAGGGCAGAATTGGATATATGGTTTATGTTAAATACATAGGGGTTGAATAAAAAAATACACACCCTATACACCCTAGTCCCCTGATCCAATCAGACTTTTTAAATTACCACACTTGCTGAGACATTCCCAGTGTCATGAATTTCACCTACACGTTTCCACGAGACACATAATGGTCCTTTCTGTTTAACTACCACATCATCACTCTTTGCTGCAAGGGAGTCTCTGTTTTGGAATTTAAATAGCATTTTGATTGAGATTCAAAACTGGGTGAGCTTAATAATGAAAGAATTGAAAAGCCCATCAGCCTCAACCTAAGAAATAACCACGGTTCTCAGTCCTGCTCAGTTTCATTCCATGACGTTCTCTGTCTTCACGTAAAACTTTCCAAACATCATCGGAGTCCACAGAACACTCTTTGGAGTCACTGATTCACGGATCATGACAGTGAGCGGCTGCCCCACGTGCCTTCCAGACACTGTCTTCCCAAGTTCTCTCGGCAGCGGGAACCCACTTCAGCAGAAGAGATCTGGAGCTGGCTTTTGGACACAAGGGATTTTAGATGACAGAGAAACATCCAAACTGAACGTGCCTTCTTAGCTGGAAACCCAGGACGAATGATCAGGGAGGACCTGGGGAAGGGACTCCCTCCCTGTGAAAACCCAGTAACCCTCACAGGTACCACCATTGTCAGGATGGAGCCCCATCAAGTATTAGCTTTGCTTTCTCCAAAATTCTCTGCTTCAGGTGGCCCAGCCGCTAGATGTGATGACATGCATGGGGAATGTGGCCGGTCTAACATCTGATGGTCTAATGAACAGTCTCATGTCTGATAGTCTAATGAACGGTCTCACATCTGATGGTCTAATGAACAGTCTCATGTCTGATGGTCTAATGAACGGTCTAACGTCTGATGGTCTAATGAATGATCTCATGTCTGATGGTCTAACATCTAACATCTAACGTCTACCCGTCTAATGACTAAGGGTTTAACATGTAAGCATCTAACGCCTGATGGTCTAAGGTCTAACATCTAACTTCTACCTGTCTAACGTCTAAGGGTTTAACGTCTAAGAGTCTAACATCTGATGGTCTAATGAACGGTCTCACGTCTGATGGTCTAATGAATGATCTCATGTCTGATGGTCTAACATCTAACATCTAACGTCTACCCGTCTAATGACTAAGGGTTTAACATGTAAGCATCTAACGTCTGATGGTCTAAGGTCTAACATCTAACTTCTACCTGTCTAACGTCTAAGGGTTTAACGTCTAAGGGTCTAACGTCTTATGGTCTAATGAACAGTCTAACATCTAACATCTAACGTCTACCCGTCTAACGTCTAAGGGTTTAACGTCTAAGGGTCTAACGTCTTATGGTCTAATGAACGGTCTAACATCTGACGGTCTAACATCTAACATCTAACGTCTACCTGTCTAACGTCTAAGGGTTTAACATCTAAGAGTCTAACATCTGATGGTCTAATGAACGGTCTAACGTCTGATGGTCTAACGTAACATCTAACATCTACCCGTCTAACGTCTAAGGGTTTAACATCTAAGAGTCTAACGTCTGATGGTCTAATGAATGATCTAACATCTGATGGTCTAACGTAACATCTAACGTCTACCTGTCTAACGTCTAAGGGTTTAACATTTAAGCATCTAATGTCTGATGGTCTAATGAATGGTCTAACATCTGACGGTCTAACATCTAACATCTAACGTCTACCCGTCTAACGTCTAAGGGTTTAACATCTAAGAGTCTAACATCTGATGGTCTAATGAATGATCTAACATCTGATGGTCTAACGTAACATCTAACGTCTACCTGTCTAACGTCTAAGGGTTTAACATCTAAGAGTCTAACGTCTAATGGTCTAAGGTCTAACAGTCAAACATCTAATGGTCTAAGGGTCAAACAGTCTAATGTTTAACAGTCTAACATCTAACGGTCTAACAGTTTAACATCTAACAGTCTAACGTCAAAGGATTTAAAGTCTAAAGGTCTAACTTCTAATGATCTAATGTCTAAGGTGTAATATCAGTCTAATGGTCTAACATCTAACCGTCTAACACCTAATGGTCTAATGTCTAAGGGTTTAATGTCTGACAGTCTAAAGTCTAATGATCTATTAATAACACCTAACATCTAAGCGTCTAAAGTCTAATGCCTAATGGTCTAACGTCTAAGGGTTTACCATCTACAGGTCTAATGGTCGAACGCCTAAGGTCTAAGGATCTAATGATGCAGTCCTGACTCCCCTACATGCCTGCTGTGAATTTGGTCATTCTTTCCACCTCCCGGAGCCTTTTCACCGCTGTGTAAATGGGGATAACAACTCCCAACTTGAAATAACCCATGAGAAAGTGCTTGGTAAATTCTAAGGAACATGCAGAAAGCCATAGCATATACAGCTGGTGCTCAGTGGACTTATTGAGCTGCTGTCCCAGAGCCTGGCTCTGTTCCCCTTCAGTATGTAACTCATACTTCATATCTAAATTAGATTTATTTTCTCTGTGCAGTTCTAAGTCCTCGTATTTAATTTAGAAGGGGCCAAGTAGCCTGAGTGGGGGCAGGGAGGGGGTGACACTTCTCATTTAAAAATAGTTGCTAATTAACTTTTTGCACGTGAAAGGGTTTTATGAAAATTGCCCAATAATTAAAACCTATGCACAATGATGAGCATAAATATTTTCAGATACAAAACTCTGGTATCCTGTCAAATCACAGAAGCACTCAGCTGTGTCAGGAAGCTCCCCCTGTGAGAGAAGTTGCCAAATGATCATCCAGCGGCCACCCCTGTCCTTCCACTTGCAAAGCCTCCCCTGGGAGAACCACCACCCCTGCTTCCTCCCTGCTCAGCTTTCTCCAAACCCATTCTCCTTCCCTCCATGCTCAGCCCTGTCTCTGTCTCTGAGCCCGTTCTCCTCCTTTCCTTCCTCCCTAGTTTGCCAAGGGGTTCTCTTTCAGGAAGTTGCTTGACTCTTCCTTCAACATGAAATCTTCTGAGGTTGGTCCTGGCCAGCAAAGCCCTTCCTTGATGCACACCCCAGGAGGCATTCAACACCCAGGGGTCCCCAGGACTCCAAGGCCAGCATTGGCTCAGGCAAGAGCCCCGTTGTGGACTCTCCTCACCTCTGCCGGCGCCTGCCTGGCCCCTCCTCCTGGCTGCCTGCATTGCTGGGTTCTGTACAAGAGGCCAGTCCCACCTGGAGGAAGCCAGGGTAGACGGAGCCAAGTGCTGAGGCAGGAGAAAGCAGCTATTACTTCCAACTGGACGGATTCCCCAGAAAAGGAGGCCCCAGGGCCATGGAGCTGAGTGGGAGCAGGAACAGAGGCAGAATCGAGGGGACTCCAGCCTGCAGATGAAGGGCCCCCGGGGTCTCCATCTGGAGGGCGAATATCTGACTTAGTCCTAAAACAACAGTGAGGGCTGCAAGGTGTGTCGAGAACCGGCTGTAAATCAGGCACCGCACACTCCCTGGCAGCCAGGTTACCTGAGCTGAGCCGACGGGCTTGGACGCGCTGAGAACCACCTGCCCCACAGTCAGGCGCAGAAGAACACGCGGGGGTACTGATGTCAGCACCAGCACCTCTCAGATCACACTAAAATCCTGGGGCCATGTTGGCTCGAAGAAAGTAAGGGTTAGAATTGTGGATTCTGGGAAACAGCCAAGTGCTGGTTTCATAAAGGTCCTCAAACTCCCGACAACCCAACAAGAAGGTGTCACAGGCTGGACTGTGTCCCCCCGAAGATGCTGAAGTCCTGACCCCCGTAAGTACGTGCACACATGCAGTATCCAGAAATGCAGTCTTTGCAAACAACCAGGTTGATACGAAATCTTTAGGACGCTAACCCTACAGGACTCCTGTCCTCACGAGAAGAGGAGAGGAGGACATGGACACAGAGGACAGCCGAGAGATGAACCAGGGAGGGAGAGACGTCCGAAAGCCCAGGAGAGAGGCCTTGGGAGGAGCCACCCTGCCCACGCCTTGATCTTGGACTTCTGCATGGAGAGCTGAGAAAGTTAGCTTCTGTTGTTTATGCTGCCTGGTCTGTGGGATGTTATGGCAAATCCTCAGGAGACTTGCACACTAGGGGCCACTGGGCTGGAGCCAGAGAACCACCTACCAGTCTATAGTTGTTCTGGAATCTAGCGAAGGACTGCCGAGTGTCAGAGGCAGAAGGGAGAGCGTGGGGTGGACTCACCGACCCAGCTGTCCTTAGAGGAGAAACTGAGGTGCGTCTGTGTCTAGCAGCCCCCTGCCCGGGGACAGGCCAAATCCCAGCACCAGGCCACAGCACTCCTCTTTCGGCCTTCTTTTAGGTAATAAAATCCTTTTCAGATCATGAACTAAACAATAATAATCTTAGTCTTAGAAATGAAAAAACTTTGCTAAAAGAGGTTTTCTTCTTGATAAGGAGTGAGGCTTTTAAATTTCATTTCTGATGCACCAACATTTTGAGACATCAAAACTAAGGGGAAAGGAGTGAAGAAAAGCTCACTGGGCAGTGATTAGATACATCTAATAGTCAAGGCTGGGCATGGTGGTTCACACCTGTAATCCCAGCACTTTGGGAGGCCAAGGCAGGAGAATCACTTGAGGTCAGGAGTTCGAGACCAGCCTGGCCAACATGGCGAAACCCAGTCTCTACTAAAAATACAAAAATTAGCCAGGCGTGGTGGTGGGTGCCTGTAATCCCAGCTACTCAGAGGCAGAGGCAGGAGAATCACTTGAACCTGGGAGGCAGAGGTTGCAGTGAGCCAAGATCTCACCATTGCACTCCAGCCTAGGCAACAGAGTGAGATTCTGTCTCAAAAAAATAAATACATAAAAATAAAAATAAACATCTAATAGTCAAATAAATGCTCTAGTTTGGACATAGTTGTTGGTTATCCTGTAATAAAATCATAACCTAAGGTAGGCTTAATAGTTGAGAACGAATAGGAGAAACTGACATATGCAAATGAGGATAAGGGCAGGAATTTAACACATGAAGATGTCCTGAAAGTGAAGGGATTAAAGCAATAAGCTAAAACCAAACACAGTGGAAATGAAAGCAACACATTACCGTTTGATCAACTTTGGGGAATACAATGAAAATGAAAGCAACATGTTACCATTTGATTATTTTTGGGGAATAACCTGCAACGCCAAAAATCCAAGGAGGAAGGGCTTGGGCTGCACCTGTCGGGCTCAGCGGGCTCAGCAGGCTCACGGTTCACCAATGTAAGCCTGCGTGGCAGAGCCCTTCACGGGGAGAGAGATTCCACCTTCCAAAGACAAATGGAAATGAAGAGCTGTGTAATTATTAGTTTTGTTGCAAGCAGATCAATCATTTGCGATGAACAACTCTGCGGTCACATCTGATCTTTCAGCAGACCTGGGCCCGCAGTGCGACTTGGGCAGCACGGCCCATGCTGGCTGGATTACAGCAGCCTTGGCAGCGGGGGAGGTGGGCCTGCATCCGTGTCATCGGGACTCTTGTAATTATGACAGATGATTAAATGTGTTATTTTCAGCAAAGCAATGGCAGCTGGAATGGGAACTCAGGGCTGGAAAGAGGCGAGGCTGTGGCTTGGAAGGCTCTTCCGTTGGTGACGCGCACAGACTGAGTACCGCTGCGCCCCAGGTGGCTGCGTGCCCGACGCCTCTCACTCTGTGCCCATCAGCTCCCGGCTGCGTTTCGAAGCCCGCCCCACCCTCAGCAAAGCGGCCGGGGTGTGCCAGAGAGACTGCAGGCACAAAGATGCTTCTAGGTGAGGTGCAGAGGTCAGCCCAAACCCCAAACTGTCTTCAAGGATGCTGTCAGAAAGGATGCAGGGGCCCAGGGACAGCTCTCAGTCCAGACAACCTGTGGTGTGGGCTTCCCGAAAGGGGTGGAAGCTTCTGGAGCTGCCCCCTTAGCTTCCACTCACTCCACTGACTTCAGGGCAAAGGACAAGGCCCTTAAGGCTCCCCTCAATCGCAGACGCTGTCCTCCATTGGTGTCACATTATTCAGAGGCACTTTCGAAAGCAATGGGGGCGGCCTGGCCTGTGCAAGCTTCGCCTGAGAGCTGGCCACGGACCCTTGAAGCATCTGGCGTCCTCTGACAGTGTCCTCGACTCCGCCAAGGTCAGGTTTTCTCCAAATGCAGGACTTCTTGTCTTGGCAGCTGGAAGGAGAAGCCAATCTGACACTAGAAGGATCATCCACGTGAAGGACTTTCCGCACAGGAGGCTCCATCCGGCGGTGGCTCTCAGCCCAGGCTCGAACCAGTGGAGTCTGCCCCCACTGCTTTCGAAAGCTCCTCTGAATGATGGCATGGCACAAACAGAAGACAGAACCTACATTTTCATCAAAAGAGAGAAGATGAGGCCACCCAGGATCCTCCCAGGCCTCCTGGGCCAGTCAGGGGTGGAGCACGTTCAGCTCCCAGACCATGGGGGAAGTCCCTGCAGGCCTGTGGGGTTTCCTCTCTCCAGCCTCATGCTCCTGAGTCCTGTGGGGTTTTCTGTCTCCAGCCTCGTGCTCCTGAGGCCTGTGGGGTTTCCTCTCTCCAGCCTCGTGCTCCTGAGCTTGGGGGAAGTCCCTGCAGGCCCATGGGGTTTTCTCTCTCCAGCATCGGGTTTCTGAAGCCTGTGGGGTTTTCTCTCTCCAGCATCGGGTTTCTGAAGCCTGTGGGGTTTTCTCTCTCCAGCATCGGGTTTCTGAGGCCTGTGGGGTTTTCTGTCTCCAGCCTCGTGCTCCTGAGGCCTGTGGGGTTTCCTCTCTCCAGCCTCATGCTCCTGAGGCCTGTGGGGTTTTCTGTCTCCAGCCTCGTGCTCCTGAGGCCTGTGGGGTTTTCTGTCTCCAGCCTCGTGCTCCTGAGGCCTGTGGGGTTTCCTCTCTCCAGCCTCGTGCTCCTGAGCTGCTGTTGACTTACGCTTCTGCTCGCACACGCACAATTTAGAGCTCAGCAGCCCGACGCCGACCCCAGAACTTCTCGGTTCCCAACGTTTCTGGCCAACTTACAAGTCCACTTCAACCCAGCTCCCTCACGCCCCATCACCACACCCTCCCGCCTTTTCTATCTATTTTTCTTCCTTAGGAAAAACATTTATGAAAATAAACAAGCACCAAAGGGAAGAAAAAACCAGTGGCAATGGAAGTTTCCACTGTCAAATCCCCAGCGAGCATTTCTCATCCAGCCTTGTCACCTGCCACGGGTGGGACCACCCAGAGGGCCCTGGAAGACTCACGCAGGAGGGGAGGCAGGGCCAGGTGCCCATCTCAGCTGCCAGACACAGCCGACAGCCTGGCCTTGGCTCTGGGTGGAGCGAGAGGCTTTGTTGGCACAGCTGCTCCCTCTGTCCAGGGCTGGGGCTCCCCCCTCTGCCTCTGCACTGTGGGGCATGGTGGGGTGCACAAGCCAGCCGCTTGGATTGCTATGTCTCCTGAGGTCCCCTCAGGTTCTCACAATTCCCTGGGGCCCTCCTAAAGTCACTCTGGCATCGGGGAGGCCCCCAGATATCCCCAAAGCAGCAGTGGCCCCTGTAGCCACACCAGGGCGCCCTGGGCTCCTCAGCCTAGACTTGTAAACTCCCACAGTGGGCAGCACACCTGTGGGCAGAGGCTGCGGCGAGCAGACTGAGTCCTCTCTGAGCCTCCCTGTCTCCTCATGTTCTGAGCAGGTGTGGGCAGAGGCCGCGGTGAGCAGGTAGCCTCCTCTCTGAGCCTCCCTGTTGCCTCGTGTTCTGAGCAGGTGTGGGCAGAGGCCATGGCAAGCAGATGGCTTCCTCTCTGAGCCTCCCTGTTGCCTCGTGTTCTGAGCAGGTGTGGGCAGAGGCCATGGCGAGCAGATGGCTTCCTCTCTGAGCCTCCCTGTCCTCTCTGAGCCTCCCTGTCACCTCATGTTCTGAGCAGGCGTGGGCAGAGGCCGCGGCGAGCAGACTGAGTCCTCTCTGAGCCTCCCTGTCCTCTCTGAGCCTCCCTGTCTCCTCGTGTTCTGAGCAGGCGTGGGCAGAGGCCGTGGTGAGCAGGTAGCCTCCTCTCTGAGCCTCCCTGTTGCCTCGTGTTCTGAGCAGGCGTGGGCAGAGGCCGCAATGAGCAGATGGCCTCCTCTCTGAGCCTCCCTGTCGCCTCGTGTTCTGAGCAGGTGTGGGCAGAGGCCATGGCGAGCAGACCGCGTCTTCTCTGAGCCTCCCTGTCTCCTCCCGTTCTGAGCAGGTGTGGGCAGAGGCCGCGGTGAGCAGGTAGCCTCCTCTCTGAGCCTCCCTGTCACCTCGTGTTCTGAGCAGGTGTGGGCAGAGGCTGCAATGAGCAGATGGCTTCCTCTCTGAGCCTCCCTGTCCTCTCTGAGCCTCCCTGTCACCTCATGTTCTGAGCAGGGGCTCCTTGGCCGTCTGCCCTCTTTGACAATCAGTGACTTGGGAGTGGGCAGCAGTCATAATACCAAGGATGGGGAGGGTGAGACAGTGACTCTGTGTCCTCTCCTCTTATAAGAACCTCAGTCATCGGGGTCAGGGTCCACCGTAGACCAGCCTGACCTAGCTACAACCCCGTTCCCAAATCCTGTCACCTTCACATCTGTGGGGTAAGGACTCAACACACCTTTATGGAGGGGCACAGTTCTACCCACAGCACAGGGTTATCTCTAATGAAGAAATAATTTCTGCTTCTATAGAGATTTAAAAATAATAAAGTCTCGACGTTTGAACCCTCTTAGGTCAGGAGGAAGCCCATGCTTTCAGCCCTACCCCAAGCTTAGGAGGAATGAAGTGACCTGCTGTCCCCTTCAGAAAGAGTGACCGCTGACCCCTCCTGAGATGGGAGCCGCCGACTGCCAACACCAGGGGTGGCTGAGGGACTCCACTGCTGTGGGGAGGGAAGGACACCCACAAAAGCCTGGGTGTGAGTCGAGTTTTTCTGCCACCAGCTGCGTTGCTTTCAGCCAGTCACTCGACCCCTGCAAACCCCAGTTTGTCCATCTGCACAGTGGGATAATAATGTCAGCTCCCCAGAGCGTGAGTGTTTGGAGCTGAGCACAGGCCATAATTAGGATTTCTGTGCTGGTTTTCATGATAAAGAAAGGGAATTCCGGAGTGCTCAATATTTTACATGAGTTGCAGGTGGGCCGGTAGCGGAAGTGGGCGGCTCTCCTTCCACTCTGCCATAAACACTGTTTATTGGTGACTATTGTTCTTATTCTTCTCTGCTGAATCCAAATCACCTTTGCTCTATGGTCCATAAGATGAAAGTTTGTCTCTTTCCTCCTGCTAAGTAGCACATTTTCCTGGGATACCTTTATTAAGTTTAGGACAGGAGCATCTTTGTACTGACAGCCCAAAGGTTTTCCACATTCCTCTGCAAACTTTGGAGAGTGGCAACGATTGTGCCCAAATATGTGGCAATAATTGTGCCCATCTATGGATGCCGTGGAGAATCAGAAAGTTCCCAGCATTCCAGGAGAGGTTGCTCCTTGCTACAAAAAAAAAAGAAGAAGGAAGGAAGGGAGGGAGGGAGGAAGGAAGAGAGAGAGAGAAAGAGAGAGAGAGAAGGAAGGAAGGAAGGAAGCAAGGAAGGAAGGAAAGAGAAAAAAGGAAAGAAGAAAGAAAGAAAAGAGAAAGAAAGAAAGAGAGAGGAGGGAGGGAGGGAAGGAAGGAAGGAAAAGAAAAGAGAAGAGGAAGAGAGGAAGAAAGAAAGATGAAAGAAAAGATAAAGCTTTGCAGGGTAGAATGTTGATGAGGAGTCTGACAGAAAAAGCACTCACGGGTTGTGCTCAGAGAAAGGACAGAGCCAGCACGCATGGGCTGGTCAGAGGAGCCTGCAGGCACCAGGTCCCTGGGTCCCGGGTAAACAGCACAAGACCCCTGAGTGCTCCACAGAAAGGCAGGTGCTCACAGGACCTCAGGCCAGGAGTAACCTGCGAACGTGTTCTTTCCACTATCCTTTTCAAGCTGCTTCTAAATACATGCCAGTTGTGCAGATGTATTCACGACTTAGTAATTATCTAAATCAGGCCCCAAAATAGCTATTTTTATATAAATCAGAGAGTTTTCAAATAAACGTTTAAAATGTATCATGTTTTATAAAGCTGTGCGTACAGTCTCATAATTCTTAGAGAAAAATAACCTAAAACTTTTACTAAACCTGTAATTTTACAACCCACAAGGAACTAAACTTCCACCCAAACGCCGTTTATAAAACAACAGAAGCTTATGGGAAGATCCGAATATTCATGATCCAGATATCCACACAGGCCCCGGCATTGTTTTGACACATTTCATACACAGGCAGAATGTACTTGGCAATGCTGCAATCAGCCCCGCCACCAGCTTGATGTTGGCAAACCCAGTGTGTTCCAGGTACACACTTGTGTGCAGGACGCATAATTACAAACACTAGAGACACCTGTGGCCCGGTTCAAAATTTCATCTTCACCCTTCCGTGCCATTGACTGATTTAGTAAAAGCCTTTTGCTTTCATGATAGAAACCAACGTGTGACTAAAGCTGAAAAGCGAAGATTTCAAGAAAAAGTAAATGAGATATTTTTCCCATAAAAATGAAGGCAGTTCTTAAATACTTTGAGAACTATCTCAAAATCCACAAATTCTTTTTGGATTTCTTGTACAGTGGGCAAAAGTAAGCCTATCCACCCCCCTCCAAAAAAAAATATCTATAGTGAGTTCAGTAACTGACAGAGCTTTGAAGTGTTCGCGGCATCTTCCACCAGAGTTCACAGCTGTGGCAAACAGTCTGGTGTGGCTCTAATTTCTAATTATGACTCACAACGACTGGGGGGGGTTGTCAATGTTACTTGTCCTGTGGTGAGAAACAAAATGACTCCATGTTCTGCTGCCAACCAAATCATCCGATTCTTTAGCAAAGCTAAGAATAATCATCTAAATAACAAAAACCAACAGGAGCGATGAACATCTTAGGAATGGCTACTGACGTCCCCAGGAGGATATGCTCACACGGAACCCAAAGCTCCAGGAATTTCTCCAGTTTTCAGAGAAGATGCTGAACTTTCCACTTCAGAGAAGATGCTGAACTTTCCACTTCAGAGAAGTTGCTGAACTTTCCACCTTACATTTCTTCCTCAGGCTCTGACATGCACTGGGCCCAGCAAGGAGGAGTTGCCCTTCTAGAGCACACTCTGCTCCCCCCACACTCAGACACCGCATGAAGCCGTGTCCCTGCACACCCACTGGACACTGAATCAAAGAGCCTGAAGTCACACTCTGCTCCCCTGGCACTCAGATAACCTCACGGAGCCCTGTCCCTGCACACACACTGGACACCGGATCACAGACCCTGAAATCATGCTCAGTCATCCTCACATGAAGGACAAGTAGCTGCATCTTGAGATCCGTCCCTGTGATGGACACATGGGGTGGGCACAGGGGGTATACACGGAACACTATAGCCTGAGGTCCGACCCTGTGATGAACATATGACAGTGTACAGAAAGCTGGAGCTCGAGATCCTTCCCTGTGATAGGCACATGAGGTGTGTGCAGAAGGAAGGGGGTGCTGCACCCCATCTGTAAGCAGGAGCCAAGCCACATGTTGCTGGGACGAGCAAGGGACTTGTGTTCCCATAGAAGCACAAGAAAGACAGGCTGCAACTTAGAAAGGTGACCGCTGCAGAGACCAGCCGTCCAGTTGGGGCCCACTGCTGTGGCGTCTTCCCTCATTCTTCCCTCCGCTTGGACTTGATTGATGGCCTGGACCAGCGTGAAGACCACCTGTGAGGATTGGGGCCCCAGCCACCCAGTCAGGGGTACTTGACCCTGGAGGCCAGGGATCAAATATCAGAGTGACATGGATTTTAGTGACTCTGTTCTGGTTCTTAAACGAAGAGAAACGTTCACAGGAGCGTGAGTGAAGCCGACTACACATCCGTGTCCGAGAGCCTCCCTGAGGGCTTTCAGAGCTGCGTCACCTGCCTGTTGGGCACCTTGTCTTGGCCCGAGACCCGCATCTTTTCATCTCAGAGGGTGAAGCATGCATACTCTCCTCAAGAAGAATTTCGGGAAGACTTTGCACTGTACTTGGGGGATTTTTCAGGGAGCTTCTCTGAGGGAGTAAAGAGTGGTCCCAGGCACTGGGTGTCACGTGTTGTCACCTGTCACCACTGCCTGCCAAGCCCCACGCTTGTCAGACGCGAGGCAGAGCAAGCTGGAGAATGAGGGACGCCTCACAAGGCTGGCAGTCACATCCCTGTGCACCCACCAGAGCCACACACACCACCATTTCTCTTTAATATGAGCAAAATCTAATACTGAGGGATTTTCTCCAGGTAGCAATGTTCTGTCAGAAAGATTCCAAAAGAATCTATGAGGCTCTCATGAAGAGTCATCTGAAGGTTGATTGTGGGGAGCAAAGCTCACTCTTCAATGTGAAGACAGCTTTCGGCAAACACCCTCCTGCAGCGTTCACTGAACATGAATGTGCAGAGAGTCATCAATACCTATAAAATACCTGCAGTAGGTTTTGTCTTCACTGCCCAGCATTTCTGAAGACATTGGTGGTAAATTTGCAGTGAGGTTTGGAACACACACGCCTATCCTTTGCTGACTTATGTACCGCCTCTTCGTGCCCAAAAAACCATTTTAAAATGTATTCCTTGCTTTGCTTTCAGGAATTTGTTAATTTGGGCCTTTTAACATAGGGTATCGCATTACACTAAAACCTGACCTTCCCTGGCAGGAGGTATCATAAAAGTTATACAAAAGAGCTCCATTCACAAGGATGTTGGTGGTGCAGTCAGTCTGAATAATCAGACCTTACTTAAAAGTAAGGGAACACAGAACCCATTCTCCTAGCCATTCATTTTAAAATTAGAGTCTTTCAACTGCTTTATACAACAGGCCACACAGCGTGGTCAGGTAATAAAAGTAACAAGCCAACATGAAAATAAATAAATAAGAAAGCATTAGGGAGGAAAGACTAGGAGGATAATCCAAAGGGTTACACGTCTGTGGTTGTTGTAAGGAATTATTTAAGTTATCATTTTCACCAAGGCTGTTCTAGCTCAGTAAAAATTCCCCTTATGGTGGGAGTGCAGCAATGCATGTCTGTTGCTCTTGCTGTAAAGTTTAGTTAGAACAGAATAGCTTGTGTTTGGGCCTCACCTCGTGTTTGTGGACATCTGAAGTTAAGAAAAGCATTCGTCTTTCGGGCAATCAGGGCCCAAAGTCCCAAACCGTGTGAATATTAGTTAATGAAGACGCTAATGTTGCTGCCATTTGCCACCGAAGTGATAAATAGGCACTGCAGACTTGGATGCAGACACACAAGGGTTCCCTCCCAATCTGTATTAACATAAACTGGGTGCGCAGGAGGTGAAAATGAGAAAACAGAGATGTCAGCTTGAGCTCGCTGGTGGGAACCTGAGCCAGGCCAGCTCCAGGACCTGTAAGGATGGTCAACATCACTTCTGATTTGTGGGCCGGGTATTGGGAAAGCAACACCGATTTGAGCTTCAGTAAGACCATACCATGAAGCCACAGATAAACATATATCTGCCCACCGTCACTCTACATGAGCAGTCGCAAACTATAGCTGGGCGCTACAAGAATTTCCATCCATTCTACTGAAAGGACAGGCACCATTGGATCAGAGGACAGAGCTGTGGCAATGACGTCACTCTGCAGAGCTGATCTCTGCCTTCTTTGCACTGTCTACCTCCTCAGGCAGGGTCCCCCATTCCATGGAAGCTGACATTTTATCAATTTAACAGCCTGTGTCCCAACAGTTTTAACAAAGGCCAGCTGACTCCTGCTAGCTTAGACGGGGCCACTGCCCATCCCTGAGCTGATGGCCATGACATCTCAGTGCAGGCCGGGTTCTGTGCTCCCTACTGGAGGTAGGCAAGAAGTCAGCCACACCAACGCCTCACAAACTCATGATACCAGGTAAAAGGGCAAAATAAGGACGTCTGAAAATCCTGTCGTGCATTAAAGCAATGAAAAAATGGCAAAATGATCAGCATTTTCAGAACTCAGGGAATTAACCAAAAATATGCAGCAATCCAGGGATCTTTTTTTTTTTTTTTTTTCAGGAAAAATGACTGAAAAGAACATGACTGTAAGAACAGTGAGCACACTGGAATTTTAACTTGGCTTCCTCCCACCCTTCCTTTCCAGCTGTGCAGCACACCTGAAAGTCAGAATCCAGCAGTCATGGTGAAACCCGGCAATCGGGCAGGCATGGGAGGGGCAGATTCCCAGAGAATCCCGAGTACTCAACCTGCCTGGTGGGTCCCGGAAGGACCCCATTTGCAAGGCTGTCTTTGTCTGACCTGACTCACAGCCCATCCAGTGTGAAAAGCCTTCTCCACTGCAGGTGTCCATTTGGTTTCTCTTTGCAACACTTCTCCTCCCCTGTCTGATTTAAAGGATAACTGCATAAAGCAATACTTAGAAATATGTGTTAATGGGCACACAATATATAAATGTGTAATTTATATGATGATAACCACACAAAGGAACGGAGAGGGCGTGGAGCTATATGAAAGCACAGTTTCTGTACACTATTGAAAGTAAATTAGTATTATATATTAAATGTCATTTTTGTTGCTGTGTTTCTACTTTACTGCCTTCTTTGAGGTTGAATAGATATGTCTGTGTATCATTTTAATTCCTTCACCTTTTCTTTTCCTTTTTAAAGTTATTTTCTTATTGGCTGCCCTAGGGACTTTAATTAGTATCTTAGCTAATGAAAATGTAGTTTAGGTTAGTACAAGCTCAATTTCAATAGTAAACAAATTAAGTTGATATTAACCCAAACTAGATTAAACATATAGAAACAAATATTAAAATGACATACATAGAGCTAAACTTGTCAGTAACTGAATTAAATGTAAATAGACAAAGCACTCCAATTAAAGGCAGTTTGGCAGAATGGATTTTAAAAAGAGGCCAGGCACGGTGGTTCACGACTGTAATCCCAGCACTTTGGGAGGCCGAGGTGGGCGGATCATGAGGTCAGGAGATCGAGACCATCCTGGCTAACACGGTGAAACCCTGTCTCTACAAAAATACAAAAAAATTAGCCAGGTGTGGTGGCGGGCACCTGTAGTCCCAGCTACTCGGGAGGCTGAGGCAGGAGAATGGCGTGAACCCGGGAGGCGGAGCTTGCAGTGAGCCAAGATCATGCCACTGCACTCCAGCCTGGGCGACAGAGCGAGACTCCTTCTCAAAAAAAAAAAAAAAGAAAGATCCAACCACATACTGTCTACAGAAGACACACTTTAGATTCAAAGACACAAATAAGTTGAAAGTAAAAGGATAAAAATAAATGTTGCTTGCAAAGAATAACCATAAATAAAAGAGCTGGGGTGACTCCATAAATATCACACAAAATAGACTCTCAAACAAATGTTGTCACTAGAATAAAAAAGGATATTCTGTAATTATAAAAGTGTCAGTTCATAAAAAAGTATAATATTTGGCCAGGCATGGTGGCTCATGCCTGTAATCCCAGCACTTTGGGAGGCCGAGGTGGGTGGATCACCTGAGGTCAGGAGTTTGAGACCAGCCTGGCCAACATGGTAACATCCCATCTCTACTAAAAATACAAAAAAAAAAAAAAGTATAACATTTGTAAACATATATGCACCTAACAACAGAGCCCCAGGATATATGAAGTAAAACTGACAGAATTGGAGGGAGAGACAGAAAATTTTACATTAATAATTGGAGACTTCAGCCTAACTTTCAATAACAGCTATAACTAGACAGAAGATCAATAAGGAAATAGAGGACTTGAACAACACTATAAACTAATTAGACCTAACAGACATACATGTAACACTCCACCCACAAGAGCGGAATACTCATTCCTCTCAAGCACACTTGGGGCACTTTCCAGAATAGGTCATGTTCAACCATTAAGCAAGTCTCAGTCAATTTAAAAGGTCTGAAATCCTACAAAGTATATTATCTAAGTACAATGGAATAAAATTAGAAATCAAAAATATGATATGTGGGAAATTTATACTAGAAGGAAATTAAACAATAGACCCCTAAATAACAATGGGTCAAAGGAGAAATCACAATGAAAAATTAGAAAATACTGTGAAGTGAATGAAAATGAAAATACAACATATGAATATTATTGACTGCAGTGAAAGCAGTGATTCGAAATTTAAAGCTATAAGTGTGTACTTTTAAAGAAAACTAAAATCAACAACTTTATCTTTTGTATTAAGAACCTAGTAAAAGAAGAAGAAAATAAACTCAAAGTAAACAGAAAGAATAATAAAAATAGAAGTGAAAATGAACTAGAAAACAGAAAAACAACAGAGAAAATTTTTAAATTATGAAAATTCTTTCAAAGATCAATCAAACTGACAAAACTTAAGCAAGACTGGCAAAGAAACAAAAGAGAGAAGACCTAAATTACTAAAATCAGTAATAAAAGAGGGGACATTACTGTCTACCTTACAGAAATAAAAAGGATTATAAGGGAATACTATAAACAATTGCATGCCAAAAAAAGCCTGTATGAAATCGAAAAATTCCTAGAAAGATATGAAGTACTCTAGAAGAAATGGAAAATATGATTCCAGAAGGAATTAAAAATCTAAATAGACCTATAACAATAAGTAAAGTTATTGAACTCATAGTGATAATTTTAAAAAATAAAAAATAAAACTAACAAAAAACCTCTCCACAGAGAAAAGTCCAAAGCCAGATGGCTTACTGGTAGAATCTACTAAATATTTAAAGGAGAATGAACACTAATTCTTTATGGAGAGAAAGAGAGAGAGAGAGAGAGAGAGAGACAAGTGTAAGGAATTCTTACAATTTTATGTTAACTTGGTTTTAGCCATTTTGGTTTTTGCTATCTAGCTCAAATAACAGGTTCTCATTTTCACTTCTGTGGTTGAGTCAAGATACCCCTCACCCAACACCCACACACAGCCTCAGAGCCAGCAGGACCTCAAGATAACACCTCCTCATGGGAAAGGATTTCCACGGTTGTTTGCTTTGAACTGTCCAATTGCTACCCTGCCTCCCAAATGCCTAAGTTCTCCACCTGAACCTCACTAAAAGCAAGGGCCCCAGATTCACACTTCCCCTGCCTGCACTCCCTGACCCCATTTGTGGGGTCTCCAGGTATGCCACGCACCCCTCAGGACCTGTGAGGAATAAAATATTTATTTCCATTCTATGTATCTGCTAATCATTAAAAGAGTGCTATCCACTATAAAAGTCCTACAGTAAAACAAGGAGTGGAAAGTTTCAACCCATTCTGTAAGTCCAGTATTACCCTGATTCTAAAAGCAGACAAAGACATTACAAGAAAGGGTAACTACAAACCAGTGCCCATGATGAATATAAATGGATTATCAAATATATATATATGGCTAAACTGAATCCAGCAACATAGAAAAAAAAAGGTTATGCCCATGACCAAATGGAATTTATCGCAGTAATGCAAGGTTGGTTCAACATACAAAAATCAGCCATGTAATGCACCATATTAATAGATTAAAGGACAGAGCACATGATAGATACAGACAAAGCTTTTAATAGATCTTAATAGATGCAGAAAACATATTTGACAAACCAACATACTTTCATAATAAAAAAAAATTCAATGAACTAGGAATCATGGGGAACTTCCTCAACCTGATAAAGGTCACCTATGAAAAACCCACAGCTAACTTATTACTTAATGGTAAAAACTAAGCTTTCCCTCCAAGATCAGGAAGAAGACAAGGATATACATACAACCACTTCTATCTAACATTGTTCTGGAGATTACAGTCCTGGCAATTAGGCCAGGGAAAGAAACAAAAGGCATTCAGACTGGAAAGGAAGACGTACAACTATCTCTAGTTGCAGGTGATGTGATGTCATATATTGAAAGCCCCAGGGAGTTGCATACATGCATACACACTATTAGTGCTAAGTTCAGCAAGCTTTCAAGAAGAGAAAGGTATACTTCAAGGATGAGACATTCAGCATAAAACAAGTATGAAGGGAGAAGAGGTGAAGAACTAAACTGGAAGGGTGCACAGTAGTCCCCAATCTTTTTGGCACCAGGGACCAGTTTTGTGGAAGATAATTTTTCCACAGACTAGGGTGGGGACAGGGGCTGCAGGGTGGAGGATGCTTTTGGGATGAAAATGTTCCATCCACCTCAGATCATCAGACATTAGATTCTCAGAAGGAGCATGCAACCTAGATCCCTGCCATGCACAGTTCACAGTAGGGTTTGCACTCCTATGAGAATCTAATCCCACCGCTGAACTGACAGGAGGTGGAGCTCAGGTGGTAAAACTTGCTCACCCACTGCTCACCTCCTGCTGTATGGCCCAGTTCCTAACAGGCCATGGACGGGTACCAGTCTATGACCCAGGGATTGGGGACACCTGCTCTAGAGCCAGGACATATGGGGCCCTTGAGTCATGTTAGGAAGGCACTTACTCCTCTTAGTCACCACTTTCTTATTTGTAAATGAAAACACTATTTGCATAATATGATATTCATGTATGTTAAATCTCACAATGCTGCGTACACAACATGGTGCCAGGCTTCTGGTAAATTCTCAATAAATGTTAGCCCTGCTGTGATTTCTGAAATAATAAAAATGTGTTCAATTATGAAGTTCAAACTAAAAGGCAGATGGGGCTCCCTAGGGAATGGCCATTCCAAGACACCAAACTTCGCATGTTGACATCAAGTGAAAGCGTGTATGAGGATGTAATGAGAGGAATTGTTGCTAAAAATAAAGAATTCCAAACTTCTAATGAATGTATCTCATGTATGATACTATCACTTTATCTCTTTTAATTTCACAAGAACCCTAGGAGGCAGATTCTGTTAATATACTCAATTTTCAGGTGAGGAAATTCATGCTCAAAAGAGCAAGTTATTTTTATAAAGTGTGAACCAGAGCACTTCGGTGCAATACCGCAGATCAGGGGATAAAAATTGAAGTTGGGTGTGGTCATTTAAACATATATTACGAGCATAAGTACAAAATGCACTCCAGGGATAATAAGATGACTCAGCCACCATCCTTGCCTCAAGGGACTGTGGCTCCCAGGCTAACGAGTTCCAGCAGATCCTAGACATGGGCTGGGCACTTTCTTCACACTGCAGCAATAGAGCTGGAAATGTCTGGACAGCATGTGCTCACGTTGTGGCCTTTAGAACCTGGAAGCACCGGAACTGAAGCTGCTGTTCCCGGTTTGGATTTTTGAAGACACCCGTGCTGAGCACTGAATGCTAATAAACACTTAGATATAAGTTGCTGTCTATGCCAAGTTATGATTGCCAAAGTGTGGTTTTCCCATTAACTGATGCCTCATGGGCTCCTTTCCAATTGACTTCTCAGTGCAACTATCCAAACCCCTTCCCCACCTAGAAGCCTACCCATTTATAAAGATGATAGTTAAGTTGTACCTCTATAAGAATTCCCATAATACTTTCAAAACTTCAATCATTCAATGCCTGCTGACAAATGATGGAACCCAGCATGGCCTGGGTCTCCTGTGGCCAATGCAACCGCAGTGTGGGTGGAGCCCTGCTGGGAGTCTCTAAACCTCACACGCCGTGCTCAGGAGGGCAGGTGACACCCCGCCATGGCACAGCTCTGGAGCTGGGCTGGAGCCCCAGTTGTCTCAGCTCTGATAAGGTTTGTCATGGCACCTGTGTGTTCTTTCAGGATTGCAGACCACTGGAGCTGATGGTGAGACTGAATGAGGAAGACACAAGGCCTTCACTTTATTTCTAACAGGGGCAGCGTCTCCTCTAGCCAATCGATTTTGGAGGTTAGAATGGTAAGCGGTGACGAGCATCAGCCTGGAATTCGGCAGACTTGGAATCACTTCCTGGTGCCATTTACTAGTTGTCAGGCATCGGTTAAGTGGTTTAACCCCTCTCAACCTCCATTTCCTCACCTATAAAATAGACACCGTAATGTCTGGCACTCATGAGTCGTTGTGAGGAGCTGAATTTCAACCCAATAAATATTTTTAATCTTTGAATGGTACTCATTCTTTGATAATATGTGGCATAATTAAATCAATTGTTCATTTAATCAGACTGTGTCTTAGTTTTCAAACTTAGGAAAAAGAGATAACGTCTTCCTACCTTAGTTGCATTGCAGAATTTGAGACTTCCCACAGGGAGATAAAAAAATGTCACATATAAGCATCACTGAAAAGCAAGAGTGACATTGAATCATCATTGCAGTACAATTATATTTTTCCCATAAAATGACTTAAAATTGTAGTATTTATTATTATTTTTCTCAAGTGTAAATACAAGGAAATCATGCTAAATGTTATATTTAAGAAAGTGCCATAAAACAACATTAGTAGGAGTCATATGAGATGAGGGAGCAAGAGGAAGAGAGAGAGAGCTGTCACCAGCAGGAGCCATTGTGATTCGAGCTACAGAAATTTCAAAGACACTAAAGAGAAGTGAGTCAGAGCCCCGGCATTTCTAAGATGCTTTTGTGAACTGGAGCTTTCAAATAGTTTATAAGGTAATCACAGCAACCTTAAAAAATCTGGTCTAGAAGGGAGAAGGAAACAACACACCAACACTTGGAAGACAGCGAGTGTTCCATCCGTGCAAAGCAAGCTATTTAGTGATGTTCTTCTCACATTAAATGAGCTAGGAGACCACATACTTAAATATGATTTTAAAATTAATTATGCCTCACCTCATCATAGTACTTAAATTGCATTTAAGTTGTTTATTCATGCGTCGGACTTGTCAGATGAAAAATACATTTTTGCCCTGAGGCCAAGCTGCAGTGCCTGATGGTGAACGTGCCCGGTGTGATCCCAAGGCCCATACGGGAGCATGAAAAGAGGGTGGCGAGGGGTCTTGCATGCGGTGCGACCCCCACGGTTAGAGCTCCGTCAGTTCTGCAGTGGGTGTCGATTATTTAAACGACTACACTAAAAGTAATTTCACCATCATTATACCAGATTTGCATTTTGTTTAAATAAAAATTTTTTAACTGTAAACTTTAAGATGTTAAGGAATGTAATGATTAAAAAAAAACTTCAAAGAGAGTAATTCAACAATAGATCTCAATCTTTAACTGTAAGTCATCACAGCAGGTCAGTCTACAGAAAAATTCCCCAAAACTTAAACAGTGTGGAATTGAATACTTCAGTGTATTCTTCTGTATAAGCTTTAAGAAAAGAAATGAGGAAACCCATGGAAAATGATACAAAATGTTAGGTTCAGAGGAAGATGTCTTATTGACCAAGAAAATCCCATAAGTATAGAACCTTCTGAGTAGTTCATAATAGAGATGGGGAAATCTCTTTCTTCGCCTCTCCCCAAATTCAGGAGAAGATAAATATAGATACAGGTACACTTGCTGATTAAGAAAGATTCTTACAATGATGAAGCCTGATGATAGCTCACCATCTTTCCCCAATGGCAGGTTGGAAGGTGGTACCATCTTTCCCCGGTGGCGGTGTGGAAGGTGGCACCATCTTTCCCCGGTGGCAGGGTGGAAGATGGCACTATCTTTCTGCGGTGGCGGGGTGGAAGGTTTTACCATCTTTCCCCAGTGGCAGGGTGGAAGGTGGCACCATCTCTCCCCAGTGGTGGGGTGGAAGGTGGTAGCTGATGTCTAAAGTTTGTATCCTAAGGGCCCCCACAGTCTAAAGCAGTATCTTTTTCAGGCTGTGAGGGTAGGAAAGACTTCATTAATCTGATGACATGAGCAAGCCTCTCTCTCTTCTGAATGTTTTATTGTGGCTCAAATGCTTTGGCTAAAACCAAGTTCTACTTCTGGATAAGCAAGTTGCACTGTTGATCATATTTGCAGGGGTGTTTCGAAGTTATCAGAAAAGTCTTCGCATCCTAGACAAGTCAAAAGTTAACAGATTTGCGTGAGCACAGGTGTGCCTCTGCTGAAGCTGCCCTCTCCCTGTAAGCTGTTTATTCTTTGCACGGGGTACGCATCTCTACACTGGAAACAGCCAGCCCGGTCATGGGCCCAGACCACAGCATCAAACCACTGTGTTTCTTTTTCCAGTGGATGGAGAACTCTTTGAGGGTAAGGACCATGTCTTCTTTATTTAAACTCCCAGAACCTTGATTAGACCCTTCCCGACAGTTGACTCATTGCAAATATTTACTAAACAAGTGAATGAAATGAAAGGCCAGAGTTCTCATCACTCAGCCATCTTTACAGACCAGATGTCCATTGCCAGAGCAGAAACAAAATGAAAACAGATTTCCATGTCTAAAGCTGCAGACGACAACCCCTCTAGCTCTACCACCATCCCACAGAGACAGCAGTTGCCTGATGGCTTCACCACAAGGGCCACACCCTGCAACACGGTGACCAGCGTCCAGTAGCTCAGCCTCACCTCGGTAATGAGCACCTCCCCTGAATTAAGGGGATTGTTTCCAACTCCAAACCTTGTTAAGAGAAAGAAATGCATGAGCCAGTTTGACCAAGTCTCACAAGCTATGCCAGGCCAAATCTTTAGGGCAGAGAAAATGTTAGAAAGAGAAATCCATGGAGGAAGAGCATGGCGGAACGAGGTTCTGGTTCAAATCCCCAGGTCAGTGGGAGGTTCCTCTTCACCTTGTTCCTCCAGCTGCTCCTCCCAGTCTCCAGGAAAAGCTCACATGTCACCCCCACAGGGAAGAGGAGTGGCTTTCTGTGGCCTGAACCTGCACACAGCAGGGGATTTGTGAGGGTTTAACACAGGAATCACTGTAGGACAGCCACAGGGTTCATGTCAGGGAGACCCGAAGGTTACCATGCCTCAGTGCTTTGAACTCCGCATGGGACATGCTCACCAAAAAATACGGATCTCAGCACATCCAAAAAGATCAAAACACTTTTCTTTTTGTTTTTCCCACCCCGCCCCCCACATAAGATGTTGGGCTTGAATGGCTCATGATACAATATTTACAGAAGATAAAATGATAACGATGAGGAAATCTACTTTTTTTTTTTTTTTGAGACGGCGTCTCACTCTGTCACCCAGGCTGGAGTGCAGGGGCGCGAGTTCTGCTTCCTGGGTTCATGCCTTTCTCCTGCCTCAGCCCCACAAGTAACTGGGACTACAAGCACCTGCCACAACGCCCGGCTAATTTTTTGTATTTTTAGTAGAGATGGGGTTTCACCATGTTAGCCAGGATGGTCTCGATCTCCTGACCTCATGATCTGCCTGCCTCGGCCTCCCAAAGTGCTGGGATTACAGGCGTGAGCCACCGCACCCAGCTGAGGAAATGTACTTTCTAAAAGCTTTCCACTGGATATACTTGGCCACCAATCAACAGAAAGTCAAAGAATGGGGAACAGGGAGCATAAATATTATGAACAAGATTGTTTGTTTACTTATTTTGGGGTTATGACACTGCATCACTAATGTGATGATCTTAACAGGATCTTCAAACGTTCCGTCCTCAAAATCTCCACTCCATGAGGCTGTGCTGTAAGCCAGAGGCCATCATCCTCCCTCTTGTTCCATCTGGTGAAGCATCAACAGCTCAGCCTCCCACCGTTGTGCACCCTCCCCTCCAGGATCATCCAGATGGTCAGTAGACATGTTGCATGACCTCCCGTTCTGTGTGGGTCACTCAGGGATGGCCTCCTATCTTCTTTATGGCAGCGCTGTCTTTTTCAGCTCTGCTTCTGGCCACCCAAAGCCCTCCACTCAGACTGGGCAAGCTGCCCAGGGGCACAGAGGCACACACCCACCATCATGCCCCAGAATCCCGAATGGGTGTCCGCACCAGCTCCACTCTGAACAGACAAACACTCCTTACTCTCCTATTAAAGGGCTTGGAATATTATTTCTTACACAAGCAATAAAACATGGCTTCAATAGATTACCCAAGTTTTCAGATGCCAAGACACAGAAAAAAGGTGGAAGTTTTTAAAATTATTTAAAACATCTTTTGCTGGGCTTATTTTCTTTGCTCTTTATTTGTGTTTATCAATGATATGAAAAGAAGTCCCAGGAGAGGGGAGGAAATTCTCATTTACATATCGACTAAACTTCCTGGAGCCTCCTATTCAACCAGTAGTGACAGAGGGGAGGAAAGTCTCATTTACATATCCACTAAACCTCCTGGAGCCTCCTATTCAACCAGCAGTGACCCTGCACCAGGGCTGAAGAGTCTGTGTGAGAGAGCGAATGTCCAAATGAGCAGGGCGGCCTCTGGGGCGGAGATGGCTCCCCCTCGATGGAAGTCCGCCTTCAGAAACAGAGCCTGATAACAATCACTTAAAATGGCCCATTAGCATTTATTAACATATTCTGTAAATGGATCCTTAGGCACATGGGGGCTGGAAGCAGCTTCATCACCTGGAAATGAGCACACGTATCATTGAGGCTAGGACCACTGACAGCCAAATACGAAGCCTTTCCGGAAAACCAAACACGGTGCCTTAGAGAGACACTGCTGCCAAAACATTTGGGCTTAGAAACAGCAACAGCACACCACGGCAAGGGTAGCTGAGGCTCCATCACATACCCAGGACCAAGAGGCGTTCTTTGGGAACGCAGCGATTATTCTCGTGAATGTGCAACATGTCACAGTGTCTGAAGCTGGACAGATTTGTGTCTGTCACTGCTTTCAGCTGAGGCTCACTTGGCACAGGCCTGCTGACACACCCATCTCGGAGGCAATGTAAACATGAAAATAACATGATTTAGATGTGTTCATGCATTTATTACATAGAAACAGAAGATCCCCACAACTAGCCGGGATGGCAATCATAAAAGCACTGGAGTTGACCCAAGCCATGGCTCAAACCACAAAACACTGAGTAGCCAGGTGTCCACAGCATCAGTGGGCGCTTTAAACCCCACCAAGTTCAGCACTTTCCCCCTTTCCAACGTGACTCAGGCCTTCCCAAGGAGGATGGAGAGGGAGAAACTGAGAAACAAGAGTGTGTCCTAAATAGGCAGAGATAAAGGTGAGATTAGAGCATTCCAGAAGCCACACCTTCTTCTCTTCTGTATAATCCCAAGTCTTCTAGCATGTGAGGGTTACAGGCATCCCAGCAGCACGGCACGCGTGGAGGCCTCGGCTCCTGTGGCTCTCCGGAGCTGTCCATGGTTTGGGTTCAGGTGGCTTCATGTCCATCGGCGTCCGTCACGAGTTCCAGCTTGGTCTACAACCATGTGGCAGAACTCAGGCTCACAGCCCACGTGGGAAGCTGGGTTCTGGGTTCTGAGGTCAGGCTCACAGCCCACGTGGGGAGCTGGGTTCTGGGTTCTGAGGTCAGGCTCACAGCCCACCTGGGAAGCTGGGTTCTGAGGTCAGGCTCACAGCCCACGTGGGAAGCTGGGTTCTGAGGTCAGGCTCACAGCCCACATGGGAAGCTGGGTTCTGAGGTCAGACTCGCAGCCCACGTGGGAAGCTGGGTTCTGAGGTAAGGCTCACAGCCCACGTGGGAAGCTGGGTTCTGAATTCAGGCTCACAGACCACGTGGGAAGCTGGGTTCTGAGTTCAGGCTCACAGCTCACGTGGGGAGCTGTGTTCTGTGTTGTTGAATTGCCTTGTGATTCATGAGGCATCATGGGCTCCAGTAAAGCTGGAGCGGGAACAAAGGGAGGCTCTTTGGACAGTTATTTTGTGACTGAAGAGTGGAAACTCAAAAAGAGAGAATTTGAGCTAAATTCTCCTCCTCTGTGACCCCAAGAAAGAACTCCTCCAATCCCCCACTCCTCAAGCCTGGGCTGCCACCCGCGCCAGTGCTCACCCCAGCAGGCTGGGCTTGTCTCGGCTCTGCAGGCTCTCCAGGACGTGCCCTTGGGAGCCAGACATCCTCAAAAGGCTTTCCCAAAACCTCAGAGATGGCCGTGTTGGCAGACCCTCGCCAAGTGAGCCTCGGGTGAAAGCAGTGACAGACACAAATATATATGTCCAGCTTCAGACACTGTAACACGTTGCAAATTCATGAGAGTAATCATTGGGCTCCCAAGGAATGCCTCTTGGTCCTGGGTATGTGATGGAGCCTCGGCTACCCTTGCCATGGTGTGCTGTTGCTGTTTCTACACCCAAACGAATCTTGCTGATAAGTCTCTGGTGCGATCACCTGTAATTCAGGCTACTAGAAATATTAGAGAAAACCCGGGTCATTGGAACGGTTCATCCATGTGATGACTGCCCCCTGTGAGACCATGGGGGTGGCCTCCTGGCCCACAGTAGGAGAGTCTACTTCCTAAGTGATGTGAAGCAATGATACACGTGATGTAGGTGACACCGGTTCACACAGCAGAGCCCACCGTGCATCTTTGTGCTCCCTCAGAGGCAGCAGCTGAGGCCTGAGACACACAGTGGGAGAAGGAGGGAGCCTGGGTCGTGTGCAGCCCTAAGTCCAGGGGATGGGGCCGAGGACCAAGGTCCTGCCTCCAGCCACCGCCTGAGCTCTCAGGGTGTGCACAGAGAGGCAGGTTGTGCTGTTCCAATATCTGCCTCTGCCCCTCAGGACCCTCACAGCCTCAAAAACCCAATCAAGGGATTCTTTTCTTATTTTTCGCTTCTTTGTTTTCAGTTAGCTTCCTCTGCCCATCACAACTCCTGGCATGTTCTGACAAGCACATAAGAGGCAAGGGTCGCACTCACACCCATGGACACACACTCGCACACAACACTAAAAGTGTCTTTGTGTATCTTTCTCTCCTGTGATCACGGCATCTGCTGTCAGCATCTGCCCTCATAAAGTTTTTAGATCAATATTAGAGTCCAATAAGCATTCATGTCACCAATTAATCAACAAGTATCTGTAGACAGTCCGCATACCCTTTGCCTTCTACCGGGCACTGTGAGAAACAGCAAAGAATTGTGCTAAATGTTTCCTGGGCCTGGAGAATTGTCCGCTTGGTGAGAACACCCAGCTAACATCTGTAAACAAGTAAATGCCCACAGATCGCTGGCCTCTGTAGCCCCAGCCCCAGAGCTGCCGAGAAAGGACCCAGGGCACCAGCGTGTTCGGGGGGTGGCCCTCCTGGAAGAAGCACCTTCAGAGTTAGGCCAGAAGGAATGGGCGTGGGGAGAACTTGAGGAGAAGGATCTGCGTGTCATGAGGGAGACGCTGAGCAGGGAGCAGAGGGAGAAACAAAAACAGAGGACATGGCACCCATTTGTCTCGGGGAAAGAACAGATGAAATAAAAGCAGCCCAAATGGAGGGATGAGGATGCATTCGGATGGGATCAGTTGGTGTCAAACTCCATTCACTGAGATGTTCTCACCCAGCATTCAGGGAAAGCAAACCTCAGTACATGCAGAGTGACTGCACCAACAGGATTCCAAAAATACTTCACTCCCGCAGCCCTTCCTGCCAAAACCTCGAGAAAGCTGACCTCCCAGAAATGTTAGTGTTGACCATAATGAGATCAAACTCTGCCCTACAGAGGGGCCCGAAGCCACGAAACTCATCGGTCTCTCTCTGCACGCACTGCCCGCTGCACCTCCCTCAGACCTCCCCCAGCCCCACCTCGCCTCTCTGTGCAGGAAGCAGGCCCCGTACTAATCATGATTGATTTACTGTGCTCTTAGAGGACTGTCTCCATCACCCCTCACACCAGTAAGCTCTAAATGACCTTGTTGAGACCACCGTTCATAGGACAGCCAGCTCCACAGCTCCCCAAGGCAGAAGGGAGCCCACAATTGTTAATAGGCTCCACAGAAGTGTAAAGATTGCAATGAAAACGTGTAAAACCAACTCCTAATTAACTCACTTCCTCGAAGACCAGGATTTACTCTCGGCAAACCCTCACTAATGAGAATTTCAAGAGCTGAGAGAAACCAGATGTACACAATCTCCTGGACAGTGGAGGAAATCCTAGGGTGTATGGGATTTGGTATATCTTCAACCTATCGATAGTGCTGAAAGCACTCGGAGCGCTAGTCAATAAGTCATATTACCAAAATCTATGGTGTGGCCATTCTAAAGGAAAATCAATCATTTTGTCATAAATAGGCTGGTTGGGAGATTGTATTGAGTTTCTTCTCTAATGTTAAGCATGGTGTTCTATGTGGCACTCTTTTAATTAAAAACAGACAGGCTCTGCAAAGCAACATCCACGTTTGCCGGCACCTGATTACATAGTAACATGCACAAATATTCATGTTTGTTTTAGCATCGTGCTAATTTATGTTTTATGTTGTACTGATTGTCTGAATCCTGCCAGTTAAACAAAAAGTACCATTACATCCTGAAGGATATTAAATTATGAGGTTGGCAACTATTATCTTCTGTGTCATAATTTAGATAAGGTATATAATTCATTCCACATCTCATATTTATAGCATGCAGTGTGTGTGTCATGCTCTGTGTTTAAACACACCTGCAAGTAAATTTAAAATACATTTTTACCGCTACCAATTTACCGTGACTGTATCCATTTTTAATAACATTCCCATAGCAGTTATAACAAATGTGATCTTCTGTTTGCCCTGTGGCTGATATCAACCGTGGGGGGAGATATGAAAAGCCAGATACCGATAGCCAATATCAATATTGTGTTTCAAAAGGATAGATAGATAGATATTCATCATTACCTATGTATTTTTAAAGAAAGTTAAACTTAGAGGAGCCTGGGATGAAAAATCAGGACGTGCTGTTTTCCGAGGGTTGTGACGAAAAGTCCAAGCACGTTTTGTCTCACGTCTTCCCCCAGGAAGAAGCCACAAAGCTCAATGGCTGTCCTGGTCCTTGTGGTTTTATGGTGATCTCCTGTGTTTGGTGCTTAGCTTATGCCAATAAATTCTTCACTGAGACCGAGTCTTCATCGACCACCCTTTGTGCTGGTTACAGATTAGGTGTCTTTTGAAGCTGCCACCAGCCTCTTCCACAGCCAGGACATGTGGTGGATGCTATGACTTACAGGAGGATTTCCAAAGTGGATACTGTGACTTACAGGAGGATTTCCAAAGTGGATATTGTGACATACAGGAGGATTTCTGCAGCGCATCCTCTTCCAAACAAGCGCCGATTCAGGTTCTTTGAGCATCTGGTTCAACCACTTCTGAAAGCCAAACAGGCAAATCGGATTTAGCTCTGATGAAGCCATGTGTCTGTCCCATGGCCATTTTTTAAAATGGAGCACAGAAACAGATGAGCCATCCGGGTGCCCCGCGTTCCCCACACGAATGCCGCCCGTGGTGTCAGGGCCCGGGAACCTGTTAGGAGGCGTTTTGTCCACACACGCCCAGGTGCCTGCTGGGTCCCAGGCTCAGGCACGCCACTGCCAGGCCCGGGAATCCATCACACGTATTGCCTCCACCTAATAAAATGAGGAGATGTACCAATTAAAAGAACATTTAGTTGTTTAATGAGGTTCTCCAAGATAGGCAGAAAGATAAGCAAAGGCAAGAAATGTCCAGATAAACTAAATGCTACATTTTAAGAACTGCACGGAGACGGGGTTTGCTGCTGTTTTTCAATGAACAGCTCGCACTCAGAGACAATACTCCAGTATCTAACAATTTAATTCATTTACAGCTATGTGTAAATTCCACCAAATGAGCTGTGTGGAAGCTAGTTGTTGTTGTTGTTGTTTTTCTATGTCCTTTGTTTGGTCTTAATAGGCAGCCTATCTCGTGCATTACTAAGGAGCTTGGACTCCAGTCAGGATCTCGAGGGAAGGCAAGGAGCTGTGTTCGTTCCCCCGTAGAGAAATGTCCAGCCATCCTCCCTCTGCATCCTAAGGACATGGCCCCATCCATCGGAAAGGTGTGTGGGGGCACGCACACACCACAAACACTCACAGACACACACAGACACACACACTAACACCATACACACCACACACACACCACACACACAAATACACACACCACACACAGCACACACACCACAAACACACACAGACACAGACACACACCACACACACTAACACCATACACACCACATACACCACACACACACCACACACACCCACATCCCACACACACACCACACACACATCATACAAACACACTCACACACACGACACACACACGACACACACCATACAAACACACACCCCACACACACTACACACACACATCACACACACACCCCCACACCCCACACACACCCGCACACCCTCCACACACAACATACAACATACAAACACACACACCCTCACACACAGCACACACACACCATACACACACCCACACACACTACACACACCTCCACACACACACCACACACACCACACACGCACACCACACACACACCATACAAACACACCACCACACACACCATACACACACACCCCCACAACCCACACACACCACACAAGCACACCACACACACCATACAAACACACACACACACCCCCACACACCACACACACCATACAAACACACACACCCCACACCATACACACACCCTCACACACACACCCACGCCCCACACACACCACACACATCACATACTCACACCACACACACCACACACGCACACCACACACACACCATACAAACACACACACACCCACACACACCCCACACACCATACAAACACACACACACACCCCACACACACACCACACACACCATAAAAACACACACCACACACACACAAATCACACATGAATCACACACACCAGTCACACACCACACACCACACATACCATACACACCACACACACAAACACACCACACACATCACACCACACACACACACCACATACCACACACACACTACAAACACACACCACACACCATGCACACCCGACACACACACACTCTTTCTTCTCTGTAGGTTAGACACCTGTTCAAAGCTGAAACAAACGCAGTTCAGCAACTTGAAATGTGAAGTGTGGACTTAAAGGCTTAGTCCTTTTTCTTCATATTTGAGGGGCCCTGACCTGCCAATGCTCCCCCAGAATTTCATTTAATGAGGTGTCCCCACGTCTGGCACATCCCTTCTTCTTTTGAGAAGGTCCTGAGGTCGCTCTGTCCCTCTAAGAACAGGAGTCAGGGAAACTCCCGGGACACGCAGCTCCTGCATGAAGGCGTGCGGTGAGATCCACGTGTGGGTGCAGCTTTGAGAAACGTGACAGACAGGAGTGTCCATGTGGAAATTATGAGATGATCGTGAACACACGGGAAAGAACGGATGTAAAGTTCACAGCTTTAATAATTAAATCATTTCCCTCCACCAATGCCGGTGCTGCATCTATACCGAAAAGAGGCTGAGCCTGTCTGGCTGGAAAATCAGTGCCCAGCTGCGGTTTGGAAGCTGAGTCCACAGCCCAGCCGCTTACATGCCACGATTACGTTTAGATTCACATCCTCGGGACCTGGAAACTTAAAGCCGACCTCCAGACAACCTAGCATAACAACAAATGGAAAAATCAAAGTGCATTTGGCAGAGTGCGCTTGAAGTATTTTCTATGCACACGTTTATTCGTCGAGTTGTTTAAGCACTGGGGCTTCAGAGTGATTTTTAATGAAGAATCTGCGTGTTCGTGTCAGGAGGCCAAGGGGTGTCTCCAGAACGGGTGCCATTCCCGGTGTGTTTGCGGTCTGCGGCTCATCTCATTCTCTTTAGAGACCCCCCTTGTTCACTCAGGGAGGGGTTAGTTTATTTAAGCAGCACTCGCATGCCCTGGCTCCATAAGGGAGGATTTGCAGGTATAAATCCGAGCTGGGGGGCGACTCCTGCTCGGTTGAGCAAATGAGGTGAGTGGGGTGCGGGCTGGCAGGGCTTCCACGAGGCCTCCTCCCTCGCAGGGGCTGGCCCGAGTCCCACTGTTGGAGCGTGGATTTCTGACAGCGAGGAAAAGTTAACCCAGCTCCCTACCCCGTCTGAATAAAGTTATTACGACAGATCAAAGTAATTAACACTAGCTTAGCGCCATTGATTCTGTGGACCCGCCTTGGGGTTAGGAGGCCTTTCCTGAGCACTCACAGCAGTGCTCTGCCCGGCTCGGGAATTCTCTCCCTTGCACGTTTAGACAACGCGCACGTGTGTGACAAGAAAACGCTCGCGTGCTCTGATGCGCTGTTTAAGTGGACACTCGTACCGTTTCTCTTTTTCATATTTTGCTCCTGTCCGTATTCCCACTTTACAACTTTTCTCCAGATACAGATTCAGCGATCCGTACACCGAACTGCTTAGCTCCTGACTGAATTCCATCTGGACCCAAGTCATCTTGTATACATTATCCATTACACTAAATCTACCCCTTTATATGGAGCCCATTTGTTTCCTAAGTGGAATGCTCTCCCAGCTGCAGTGAGTTTCTGAAGCAAAGGGCCCCATCTGATATCATCATTTTCTGTTTCAGGGGCATTCAGATATGAAAGCAGTTTGCCGCATATTAACCTCAATCAGCATTTTCAGACACATGTACGTCCTAGACTGGCTTAGTGTCTCAGAGATGACTATGATATGAATAGCAAAGGAATTACCACAAAGCTTTTCTGTTGCAATAATATATACATATTTATAATTTCATTAAACCATAGATTTAGGAAAGCCTTTAAAAACTCATTCAACTCACTTCTCCACTTGTAAGCTGATGTTTGAAAACACAGAGTAATAGCTTCCATTTATTGAGTAAGTGGTAGGAAGGAAACGTGGGATTCAGCGCTTTAGGCATGGTTTCTTATACTTAGAATGCCCCTACCAGGTGGCTATGAAGACCCCACTTTACAGACGAGAAAACTGAGGCCACGGAGAAAGTGCTGGGCCCACAGCCACAGGCCAGTAGGGCAGACCCAGCATTTAGACTCCGCCTTCAGGCCAGTGTCCACACATTTAAAGCAAAATGTCTTAGCCTGTGACCTTCCTGTCACGCGCACATATGAGTAGACACATACGACTCCCACTGCGGAAGGACTGCCCCCAATGCCAAGTGCATATTGATGTGTGTGTATGCACACGTCACATACATAGGCACGTACATGACATTGTATAAAATCATATAAGGAAATGGGTAAAAACAGAGCTGTAGACACTCAGGATTTCTCTATTTAATCAGTTTTTACTGAGTTCAGTTAAATATGATGAAGATACAACAAGTTTTTATGACTTTTTCAGAGATGCATGTATCTGTATAGTGCATAGCTGCCTCCTAATATCTTCTAATACCATGTGTAGTAGGCAGCAATAAACCTTGCACCAGACTTTCTATAAGAAAAAGTCTAATCTAACACACTACTTTTCTTTTTTTTATTATATTTTAAGTTTTAGGGTACATGTGCACAATGTGCAGTCCAACAATGATAGACTAGATTAAGAAAATGTGGCACATATACACCATGGAATACTATGCAGCCTTAAAAAATGATGAGTTCATGTCCTTTGTAGGGACATGGATGAAGCTGGAAACCATCATTCTCAGCAAACTATCACAAGGACAAAAAAACCAAACACCGCATGTTCTCACTCATAGGTGGGAATTGAACAATGAGAACACTTGGACACAGGAAGGGGAACATCACACCCCAGGGCCTGTTGTGGGGTGGGGGGAGGGGGGAGGGATAGCATTAGGAGACATGCCTAATGTTAAATGACGAGTTAATGGGTGCAGCACACCAACATGGCACATGTATACTTTTCTTAAAGATAATAAGAAGTTGTAATATTTTCAAGTTTGAAATTCTTCTATTCTCGAAATTGAAAACAGCCCAGCCACATATCTGTTCATCCCCATCCCATAATCCCCCTCCCTGTGTGTACCTGCCCCCACCCCAGGGGGAAGTCGCCCTTCTAACACTCCTTCCCTAACCACCGCCCTGTTCTTTAAGCCGCTATGCAATGCAGAGACTTATTTTATACACTCTTTAAATCACGAATTAGAAAACCTATCAAGGCAATATACATGTGCCATATATAAATGTGTCTTCCATAAAAACTCGTTCAGTAATCACCAAGACACATTGGCCATGTTGATTGTGATGACGTCTGCTTGGGCTTTTCATAACCCAAATGCCTTTCATGAAACCCGAACAAGGTCATGACACGAAGCCTGTCCTCTCCACGACCACTTGCCTGAGACCTTGCAGCCAGGCTCAGCATAGCCCGGCGAACGGGCGTGTGCACCGCAGCCCCATGGAAGCACAGCCGGGTGTTTCTGACTCTGATCTTCCCACCCACTGACCCTTCCCAGGACACAGCAGATGCTGCTGTGGGGGGAGCAGCGAGCAGCCTGCCAGGAGGATGTGTGCTTAGGGCTCGACAGGCTAGCATGTTCGGATTTCTTCCTCCTGACTCTCAGGCCAAGTAAACAGCCATCCCGACTGCAGTTTGCACAACAGATCTTTGCTCCCAAAGTAGTACCCCAAAGTGTTCTTATTCCCATTTTACACATGAGGAAACTGAGGCTCTGCGTGTTCAGACTTGCTTAAAATTATCCAGCTCCTACAGAGGTAGAATTGGCATCAAAGCCCAGGCACCCCCTGCTGCAAAGCTCACGCCCAGCAGCTCCCGTGTCCAAACCAACCACTTCAGAAGCTAGAAGCATAACCTTTCTGTCCCTCCCAGAAGACCCCACTTCCTGACTGTAAAGGAATGAGGACATTTATCATATGGAGAGGCCCCCGGCAGGGAGCCGAGGCCACCGAGAGCTCCATGTCCCTAAATCTCTGGCTGTGATCCAACTTTGGACAACGACAGGGGGGCGACAGCATCCTGGGGACAAAGGACTTCTGGAGACCCAGGGGGTCGCTCGTCTCCCCAAGTGTCAAGGCTCATTTCCACACCATCATCTCTTGTCCTAACTTTTATGGAAGCCTGATAAACCCCTTCTAAGCATGTATGTAATGTTTACTTTCATGGGACAGTCTCAGTGAAATTCTATCTCGGTCACAAATCTCTGAGCTTTGTAAATGTCAAACAGAATCAGTTTTCTAATACTTGGTAATGGAGGCATCAAAGTTCCCCTTCCCTCTCTCTGACAGGGGCCGAGCATCTGAGGTTTCCTGCTCCTGAGAGAAAGCCCCGGCTGCCCAGGCTCAGGTGAGTTTTAGGGTCTCGGGAAACATCCATCCCCCAGCTTCACTCACAACAGCAAGCTGGCTGGGACACCCCAACAATGCCCCCTGGCCCTCAGGGACCCTCCGTGGCCTGCTGAGCCATTAGCTACAGAGTCTTCATGGATTCACCAGTGCTATGGCTTCGTGACACTCAGGAAACAAAACTCAGGCAAGATGATGAATTTCAGAGAGAAATTTGAGAATTTAAGGTGAAATAGTGGCACACTCTGAGGCCCTCAAACTGTGTAGGGACGGATTGCTGGGCACCAGGCCCAAGGGGCACGCCGTCCCCTGGAAGTCACCAGAAGTCCTGGGCGCCGCGGCCACTGCACTGCCTTGCGGCTTCCTGCTGGATATTTTAAGTGCATGAAGAGGCCGGCAGACACCTTGTTTGGATTCATAAATGGGCTCCCACCTCATATTCCAGGCCTGAATTTAATTTGTTTAATATTCCCAACACTAACGATGCCTGTTTAAGACATCCTGTTAAAAGTTTGTAACATTAATTTAATGGAAAAATGCCAATATCACTCTAAGAACTCTATTAGATTTTCTCCCTGTTAAATTAATGTTACTAACTTTTAATGGATGTTGTAATTAGATGTTATTATTAACAGGAATATTACCCAAATTAAAATCAGACCCTGAGAGAGACACAGCATAGATTTACAAGTGCATAAAGCCGTGGCATCTGGACGCTGTGCCGGCTGGCGGCGGGCCGGACGCCCGGCCTGTGCTCCCCAGAACCGGCCTCAAAGTCAGGCGCCGGGGTGCTGGGCAGGGCGTGTGCAGGCACAGGCTGCAGCTCCCACTTAGGAAGGAAGTGATGGCTCCCCACACACCCTGCAGGAGGACAAGGAGCCATCTTCCAATTTCACACTCAATTTAAAGGGTCACTCTCCATCCGGCCTGATTGGGTTCGGCAGTTTGAAATTGACTGTTTGGATTTTAAAGCTCTCCTGCCTTCCTAGCCAATTTTAAAAAGAGGTGGCTAAGCTACCAGCTTATTATGAGCTAGAGAGCAGAAACACAGGGAATGTCATGAATTTAGAGCTGCTGGGTCTGACCCTGGCCAGAGATGGGAAAACAACAAAGCCCTATTGCTTGTCTGGGGTCTCATGGACGTGCCGCCGTGCTGGGTCCTAGAGGAAAAGCTGACTCCACACCTGCTGCTGGCAAGAGGCTGGGGTGGGGACCCCAGGCTGGGCTCAGGCTTGGCAAGAGACCCACCCTCTGCACCCAGTTTTCCTCACGATGAGGTCTCAGAACCACACAGCAAACCCAGTCCATGTTTCACAGACAATTCCCCGCACTCAAGCGTTCTGTTTGGGAGAGGGACATGCAGGAGCTCATGGTTACGGGGACACTGGCTCCCCACCAAGCAGGTACATGATGTCCTCATGAAACACAAAGTCAACACAAAGCTGGGGGACCCCAAACAGAGACCACTCATAAACCATCCACAAATACCCTAATGGCATTCGACTGTGGTTTTAAACTCAGGTCTGAAAGCGCGTGCTTTGGATTTCTGCTACCTCTGTTCCTCTCCTTCCAGGGTCTGGTGGCAGTGTCAGTCGCCGAGGGACAGAAGATTGAGTCGGGACAATCAAAAGGAATTTACAACCCACAGATTAGGTGATAAGCCCAGAATCATTGCAGCGATGACCCCCCCACTGTGGCCTCCCTCCACACCCTGCCAGAGAAAGGACCCCTACACCACACCACACCCAGCTGGAGTCAGCTGCACTCCGGAGGCCACATGTTGTCTTGCCATGCCGCATGTGCACACCCGTCTGCCCACAGGCACAAGCCAGCCGCAGCTTCTTTCACGTTCCCAAGCCTCGCCTAAGCCCTGGCACAGAGTGGGCACGTGACCATTTTGGTGAAGGGACACGTTCATGAAGAATGGATGAGAGAAGTGTATTGTGACCGCTGGACAAGAGAGAGCAAAGAAAGGACTTCTTGTAGCTTGGTCCCTTCTGAGAGAACTGTTATAAAGGATTATTGAAGGTAATACTTTAAAAGGCAATCATACGTCTCCTAAATTGGAATTCCAACCAGCCATCTGAGAACTTGAGCATGGTGTCAGGAAGAGCAATGGACACATGAGAGCTGAGAGTGGGAGAACAGTGGACTCATGGGTTGAATGGATTGTCTGGAGTGTTTGCACACTTCCTTCCACACCCAGTGCTCCAGCCCGGTGAGCTCCTGATGCAGCCTTTGTGGGTGCTCCAGGTGTCCCTCACCCCAGTCCCAACTATGCTAGGTGTAGGTGGGATACACTCCCTCACTGGGTATGGGTGGGATATACTCCCTCACTGGGTGTGGGTGGGACACACTCCCTCACTGGGTGTGGGCGGGACACACTCCCTCACTGGGTGTGGGTGGGACACACTCCCTCACTGGGTGTGGCTGGGACACAATCCTTCACTGGGTGTGGGTGGGATACCCTCCCTCACTGGGTGTGGGTGGGATACACTCCCTCACTGGGTGTGGGTGGGACACACTCCCTCACTGGGTGTGGGTGGGACACAATCCTTCACTGGGTGTGGGTGGGATACCCTCCCTCACTGGGTGTGGGTGGGATGTACTCCCTCACTGGGTGTGGGTGGGACACAATCCTTCACTGGGTGTGGGTGGGATATACTCCCTCACTGGGTGTGGGTGGGATACACTCCCTCACTGGGTGTGGGTGGGATATACTCCCTCACTGGGTGTGGGTGGGATGTACTCCCTCACTGGCTGTGGGTGGGACACAATCCTTCACTGGGTGTGGGTGGGATACACTCCCTCACTGGGTGTGGGTGGGATATACTCCCTCACTGGGTGTGGGTGGGATACCCTCCCTCACTGGGTGTGGGTGGGATACCCTCCCTCACTGGGTGTGGGTGGGATGTACTCCCTCACTGGGTGTGGGTGGGACACCCTCCCTCACTGGGTGTGGGTGGGACACACTCCCTCACTGGGTGTGGGTGGGACACAATCCTTCACTGGGTGTGGGTGGGATATACTCCCTCACTGGGTGTGGGTGGGATATACTCCCTCACTGGGTGTGGGTGGGATATACTCCCTCACTGGATGTGGGTGGGATGTATTCCCTCACTGGGTGTGGGTGGGACATAGGTGTGGGTGGGATGTAGTTGCCAGTGGGATGTAATCCCTCCTGACTCCCTCCCGAACACATTAGGTTTGCAGGTTATGATAAACGCCACCTCATTATAGTAAAGAAATGCAGAGGCCAGCCCTCTCCTAATGGTTGGAAACTGGGCTTGGTCATGATACTGGTACAATAACAAACACAAAACCCGCTGGAACAGAATAGGAAACCCAGAAATAAACCCACACACCTGCAACCATCTGATCTGCAACAAAACCAACAAAAAAGAGCAATGGGGAAAGACTCCCTCTTCAATAAATGGTGCTGGGATAGCTGACTAGCCATGTGCAGAAGAATGAAAATGGATCCCTGTCGCTCACTGTATATGAAAATTAACTCAAGATGATGAAATATTTAAATGTAAGACCTCAAATTATGAAAATCCTATAAGAACACCTAGGAAATACTCTTCTCAACATTAGCTTTGGCAAAGACTTGTTGGCTATGTCCCCAAAAGCAATTGCAACAGAAAGAAAAATTGTCAAGTGGGACCTAATTAAACTAAAGAGCTTCTGCACAGCAAAAGAAATTATCAACAGAGTAAACAGACAGCCTACAGAATGGGGGAAAGTATTTGCAAACTATAAATCTGACAAAGGTCTAATATCCAGGATCTACAAAGAACTTAAACAAATCAAGAAGCAAAATACCAAACAATCCAATTTAAAAATAGGCAAGGGACATGAACAGACACTTCTCCAAAGAGGACACACAAGCAGCCAACAAACATATGAAAAAATTCTCTACATTGCTAATCATCAGAGAAATGCAAAACAAAACCACAATGCGATATCATCTCATGCCAGTCCAAATGGTTATTATTAAAAAGTCAAAAAATTACAGAGGCTGTAGAGAAAAGGGACAATTACACAGTGTTTGTGAGAATGAAAACTAGTTCAGCCACTGTGGAAAGCAGTTTGAAGATTCCTCAAAGAACTTAAAATAGAATTACCAATTCACCCAGCATTCCCACTACTGGGTATATACTAAAGGAAAATAATTCATTCTATCATAAAGACACTTGCACTTATATGTTCATGGCAGCAGTATTCACAGCAGCAAGGACATGGAATCAACATATATACCCATCAACAGTGAACTGGATAAAGAAAACATGGTACCTATACACCATGGAATACTACACAGTCATAAAAAAGAACTAAATATACCCTTTGCAGCAACATGAAGGAATTGGAGGCCTTTATCCTAAGCAATCTAACACAAGAACAGAAAACCAAATACCACATGTTCTCACTGACCAGTGGGAACTAAACATCAGATACACACAACTGTGAAGGTGGGAACACCAGTGGGAGTCACTAGAGGGGAAGGGAGGGTGGGAGGCATGGGCTGAAAAACCAACTGTTGGGTACTACACTTACGGCCTGGGTGACAGGATCATTGGGACTCCAAGCCTCAGTATCATGCAATTTACCTCTGTAACAAATCTACACATGCACCCTTTAATCTATAGAAAAAGTTGAAATTTATTAAAAAACAGAAAGAAACAGGACTTGATCTTGATGTCAAAGAGTTATAGTTTTAAGTTTATTAAGGAGCCTTGCCAAGTCTTAGTTTCTTGGCCTGTAAAATGGGATTGTTAATAACTAACCCACTAGGTATTATGGGAACACATGAAGCTAATGTAAGATTTTAATAAATACTGGTTATTATTCGTGTTCATCAGTTACTTTGTATGTACATTTATGATTAAAGACTTAGCTATAGAGAGAAAAGCCCCAGAGCCTCAACAAGAAGTCTGAATACTTTTCAGCTACCAAAAACTACTTGGTTTCCAAACAAGTATTAATGTATTCATAAGTAGTTTTCTCTGTGTTCTGCTTACCATGTTTGAATAATGTCTTAACTGGGGTAGGAGAAGGCTACAGCAGCTATATTGTCATCTAAGTACTAAAAGCATCAGTGCTGAATAGTGTTAGGAAGGCAAGGATGGCTCAATGTGCAAACATCAATTGATGATGCAGGACCATATTAATAAAGATAAAAACAAAAACACACACACTCGTCTCAATAGACACTCATCCCAAAAGAAGCACTTGATAACATCAAACACTGTTTAATGATAAAAGCACTCAACAAACTGGAAATGGGACACAATTTTCTCAACTTGACAAAGAACATCTACAAAAACTCACAGCCTTATATCTAACGGTAAGACTAAAAGTTTTCCCCCTACATCAGAAACAAGACCAGGATGTCTGCTCTCACCACCTTCAATCAACATTGTACTAGAAGTTCTGGCCAGGGTGATTAGGTAAGAAAAAGAAATAAAAGACAGCCAGATGGGAAAACAAGTAAAGCTATTTCTATTCACATAAGGAAAATCCTGAAGATCCATACCCACACAAAAAGAACAAAAAACAATTAGAGCTAATAAGTTCAGCCAAATTTCAGGAAGGAGATAATAAATGCTCGGGTCTGGAAGTGGAGCAGAACCGCCAGTGGATACCAGGTTCATTAGGCAGCGGGTGATGAAATGTTCTGGCATTAGATAGTAGTGAAGACTGCACAATTTTGCAAATTTACTTAGTGTCACTGAATTGTAAACCCTAAAAGTGTACATTTTACGGTATGTGAATTATATCTTAATTGGAAAAGAATACACTAACATTCAGCTTCTATTGGAATTTGTCCATTTCTAGGCGCCAAGCACTCAAGAGAGAAAGCAAAATAAAAATTGAGGAAAGAAAGCGTGGCATTCACTTGGGAAAAGTGCTGCCTTTTCCCACACACACACACACACAAAATCCAGTTTAAGCCGATCCTACAACCTCACCCTACGTTAATGGAACCAAAAACAACTTTAATGACATCTATTTTTTGATGTTTATAAACCAATCTCTCTTAAACATAATAAAGTGTATAAAAGAGCATTCTCTTTTCTCCTTTCTAGAACAGATGATTTTACAGAATAATAATAACATGTTTCACTTCAAACATTCTGATCAGTCTGTGCAGGAATTTCCACCCGGGAAAAGCAGGCTTCATTTTTAACCATCATATCTTGATTTTCCGGTCTTATTTTTTATTGTGTTGTCTACTTCCATACAGATGCATTGGTTCACCCATCACTCGGTCATATTTACTAAGTACACATGCTGACCAATCCCCAGAACTTGCATTAAATATCTCTTGAATAAATGAGTGAACACATGAATGAATACTCAAAACATGGAGGCCCCCAGGAGTATTTTAGGAGATTAAAAGAAAGGGCTTAAGTTGGAGCCTTCTAGTTCCTGTGTCCACCATACCAGAGGCCGGCTGAGCCTGCGGGCCCGTGGCTGCCCAGTGATTCCTGCACAGTGGGTAAAGCTTCCCTCTGGTGGACACTAAGATGATACATACCTGGGCCCCTGCACTGAGCTGGCCCCAGGGACCAAGTGTGGGCTCCTCCTCTGCACTCAGCTGGCTGTAGGAACTCAGGGAGGGAATGGGGGAGGCTTGGGGGTGTGTGCCCACAATCACGGAGCTTCCTCACTTCCTCTGGTCCTGTTCAAGCATAATCCAGATGTCCCGCCCCATCTCGAGATGGACAGTGGGGGCCTGTCCTGGTGGGCTCATGATGGGCAGGGTGAGGACAGGGTCCCTTAGTGCCCCGGGCTCACCTACATGCCAGGGCTGACTTTGGAAGACAGATAATTCTCTGCTGCAGGTGCACAGCCTTCTTCCAGTGCCTGGGTACCTGCCTTTCCTCACCCAGGCTTGTCACAAACTCCATACCAGAGTCCCCCATGCTGCAGGTGCACAGCCTTCTTCCAATGTCTGGGTACCTGCATTTCCTCACCCAGGCTTGCCACAAACTCCATACCAGAGTCCTCCCCAATACTGCAGCACCATAAGTGGGAAGGTCGACCCACAGCCTGACCTGCTGCCAAGCCCTTCCTGCCGGGCCCACACAGTCTGCAGCTGCATTGTCAGTGAGGTTTGTAAGATGAAGCCATTCATTTCTCACCCAGAGAGAAGACTCCAGCCTACCCTGGTACAGGACTCCTAAAAAGCTTCAGCGAAGTGACAGGACCCTGAACCTTTGCAGGATTTATCTCCCACCCCCTGGGCATTTGTTTCTCACCAAGATCCCACTGTGGTGGCCTCCTCTCGTCCATCCTGTCCCATCTGGACAAAGCCATCCAGGTGATGGACCACCATGCTGTTCCTCATCAGAGAAAGGTCCCTGGGTGACTGCACAGCCATGCCCAGGCCAGGTGCCCATCAGAGAGGTCTCTGTGTGACCCGACAGCCATGCCCAGGCCAGGTGCCCATCAGAAGGGAGGTTCCTGTGTGACTAGACAGCCATGCCCAGGCCAGGTGCCCATCAGAGAGGTCTCTATGTGACCCAATAGGCATGCCCAGACCAGGTGCCAGCCTGTTCTTTGTCCCTGTTCTGGACACTGCAAAGCAGATGCCATGTCCCAGCTGGTGCCAAAGTCCTAAAGTCCACTCAGCTTTTCACTTCCCCATCCGTGAAGTGCTCATGTCTGTGCTGAACTCAGGCCACCTTCCATGGGATCGCAGCAGTGTTTCCAAGCTCATCACGTCCTTGTCTGTAACCGACACCTTTCTGTGAATCTGGCCTTCATAGCATGGGGTTGAAGCCCCCGTTGGGCAGGGTTGGTGTCTGGGTACCGTTGGTCACCCCGAGCACACAGTGTAGCCTCTCATTAAGTCATCGCTGTGGGTGAGAGTGTTCTGTCAATAACTGCTGTTAAGTAAATCTTGAAAAGCATTTCTTCATCATCACCAGTAAGACTCCCAGGTACGGACCCTAATAAATGTGATACCAAAGGGAGGAAAGGGGAAGGAGAGGGCTCGCCCTTCCTCTTCCTCCATCACAGCACTGGCTCCATGGTGGAGGCATGAAAGGAGCTCCTCGGGGGAAAGCAGAGAAGTCCAGCGGGATACTGTGGTTTCCATCTCAGTCATGCGTCTCCATGCGGCATGTGGACAAAAGGAGTAAAACTCTTCATCTCAGCCTCTCAAACGCTCTTCAGGCCATCCCAGGTTGTAAGAGAAGTCCGGAAGAAATACGTAAACAGAGGAAAACCTGGCTTCCTGTCGCTTGGAAACGAGGTGGAAAGTCACTGAGCAGTTCAGTCAACTCCGACTCCAGGAAGGGCAGTCACTGAATAAAGCCAGTGTTTAAGTGGAGAAGGAAAAAGAAGCTACCTACGTTTCCATGTGGCCACTTCTGTCGCACATTCACAAAACACTAAGCTCAGGCTCAGGGAAGGCGGCCCGCAGCGCAGCAAAGCATTCCACTCCCAGGAGCCGTCATTAGAACCCTAATCACTCAGGGGCACTTCCTGTCCCCTCCACCGCAGAGGTGTCCCACACTAATTAACACCTTGCCCCTGGGACGGGAGTGCATTTAGGCCAGGATGTGGTCGTCACCTTGTAAACAGCAGCTCTCTCAGCATCATGCTGCCTGTGCCCTGGGGCCATGGAAGTCCAGGCCCTGGAAACCTGCACCTCCCAGTCGCGACCTCCAGCATCTTGGTCCTGTGGCCTCTCATCAGCGGGAGAGAGCCTTGCTCCTCAGGAAAATTTTACAAAGGATTCTAACTCTCACCTGAAGGAATCCTTAGGAAGAAAAGCAGCTGTTTCCAGTCTCCTGGAGCATGGGGAAGCCAAGGATTATGGAGATACAGGGGTTTTTTGTTTTAAACCATCCTGGACTGCAGAGTCTTCCTCTCAGGTGTTAAAGGAAGATGTCTGTCAGACCCAAGTGAACTTCGACAGTGCCTTTAGATTGCACAGCTTCCCACTCTGGGGCGCGTGGTCAGCACATGTGACAAACGGGGTTCAGGTTCAGGAATGAGCTGCCGCCTGGAAGTCAGCTTGGAGACAGGCCTGACTCGGAGAATCCCTGGGCTGGCTCTGTCAAGAGGGGGTGACCCATCCCCTGGTGACACTGGGACACTCCTCTTTCCCTGTGTCCCAAGGCCACACTGGGTCAGACCCAGTGGGTGGCTTTGCAGGGCCTGCAGCCTGACTGCTCCTTGGCAAACATGGTCCAAGATGCAGAGATGACATTTCTGAGAAGCTACCCAGTAAATCAAGCCTAATAACCCCCCAACCCAAGGAGCAGTCAAGCTGAAAACCAGTGACACTGGGCTTGGGGAGAACACGGAGGACTTGTTAGTTAAAAAGTGAAAACTCAAAGAACACAAGTCCATTCCACCAGGAGGAAAGATGGCTGCAGATTCCACCAAAGGAGGAACTATTAGAGCAACAAGAAATGGCCATGACCTCTCAGCTCTTCCATCAGATCTGAGGGGCACGGAGGAGGCCTGTTGCTGGGATGACTGTTGGGAAGGGTGAAAACGTCAAAGCGGAGGAGAAAAAAGTGAATTCCAAGCTGGACTGAATATTTGGACATCCACCAGCCTGCCTCTTTTTTTTTACTTTTTGCTAGAATTTCACAAAAGTTTAGTTTCAAACAAACTCTCCAGGCCCCTGATTTACTCTGAACTCAACATTCAGGTTTGGTTTTCAGCCTTACCTACACCTGGAACAGTGGCTGTGGAGGGCCCTGTGCTCTTCCCACCTCCTCTTCCTGCAGTTCCCATCAGACTCACACTGCAGGCTGCACCATGTTCATGGATAGGGCACGCGCCCGAGGACATCCCGCTTGCTCCCGCCATTCTGTTTACCACAGGTGACAACCGCCATGGCTGAGAGGCAGGGAGGTCCCCCGAGGGCCAGTGTATCCCCACCTCATGGCCTCAGAGAAGGGGGCAGGCCCAGCCAAGAGCTGGAGAGGCTCCTGGAGAGTCTGGATCCATGCCGCTGGGCTCTAAGCTCAAGGTCCTTGCAAGCCTAGGAATCCATTTTCCAACTTGCATGGTAGAAGAGTTAAATTAACATCTAGCTACTGTGGAGGGTTTAAGAAGACAGCCTGAGAAGATGCAGGGAAGTCCCTCTGTGGAAGTCCCTCTATGAAAGTCCCTCTATGGAAGTCCCACTGTGGAAGTCCCTCTGTGGAAATCTCTCTATGAAAGTCCCTTTATGGAACTCCCTCTGTGGAAAATTCTCTATGGAAGCCCCTCTGTGGAAATTTATCTATGGAAGTCCCACAGTAGAAGTCACCTATGGAAGTCCCTCTATGAAAGCCCCTTTATGGACATCTCTCTATGAAAGTCCTTCTATGGAACTCCCTCTATGGAAGTCCCCTATGGAAGTCCCTCTATGGAAGTCCCCTATGGAAGTCGCCTGTGGAAGTCCCTCTATGGAAGTCCCCTATGGAAGTCCCTCTATGGAAGTCCCTCTATGGAAGTCGCCTGTGGAAGTCCCTCTATGGAAGTCCCCTATGGAAGTCGCCTGTGGAAGTCCCTCTATGGAAGTCCCCTATGGAAGTCCCTCTATGGAAGTCCCTCTATGGAAGTCACCTGTGGAAGTCCCTCTATGGAAGTCCCCTATGGAAGTCGCCTGTGGAAGTCCCTCTATGGAAGTCGCCTGTGGAAGTCCCTCTATGGAAGTCGCCTGTGGAAGTCCCTCTATGGAAGTCCCCTATGGAAGTCCCTCTATGGAAGTCCCTCTATGGAAGTCGCCTGTGGAAGTCCCTCTATGGAAGTCGCCTGTGGAAGTCCCTCTATGGAAGTCGCCTGTGGAAGTCCCTCTATGGAAATCTCTCTATGAAAGTCTTTCTATGGAACTCCCCCTATGGAAGATCCTGTATGGAAGCCTCTCTATGGAAGTTTCTCTATGGAAGTCCCACAACTGAAGTCCCTTATGGAAGCCCCTCTATGGAAGTCCCTCTATGAAAGTCCCCTATGGAAGTCCCTCTATGGAAGTCCCTGTATGAAATTTCCTCTATGGGATTCCCTCTGTGGAAGTACCTCTATGGAATCTATCTATGGACGTTCCTCTATGGGATTCCCTCTATGGAATCTATCTATGAAAATTCCTCTATGGAAGTCCCTCTATAGAGGATCCTCTATCGAAGTCTGTTTATGGAAGATCCTCCATGGAAGTCCTTCTATGGACATTCCTCTATGACGATGGTTCATTCCACGTGTCAGCTTGACCGGCACCGGGTGCCCAGGTCAAACATTGTTCTGGGTGTGTCTGTGAGGGTGTTCCTGAAACAGGTTAACATCTGAATCAGTGGACCCCATCAAGTTGGCCACCCTCTGTGGAGTGGCTGGCACCTTCCAATGCTTCGGGGCATGGACAGAACAAAAGGCGGAGGAAGGAGAAACTCCCCTTTCCTGCCTGACTGCTGGGCTGGGACCTGTGTCCTCTCCTGCCCTTGGACTAAGATTCACCCCATTGGCTCTCCTGTTCCTCAGGTCTTCAGACTGAGACTGGAACTTTTGGCTTTCCTGGGTCTCCAGGTTGCAACGGCCCATCCTGGGACTCCTCAGCCTCAACAATTTCCTAAGCCAATTCTTCATAACTCCTGCGTGTGTGTGTGTGTGTGTGTGTGTGTGCATGTGCATTTTCTATTGGCTCTGTTTCCCCGCCTGTCGCAGGCACCTGTTGTACTTGGATCAGGATGCAATGGAAGCAGGGTCCATGTGAGCACCAGCTCCTGGGGGTCGTTCTGCAGAGATGACACCCTCTCTGGGAGGTTAACATGCAATGGCCTCAAATGAAATAACTTTCAGGCATTGTCAAACACCACATACCTGACAATATTAATTATTCTGACTGAAGAAGTGTCCGGGCCCCAGCAGGATGAGCAGGACGTGCTGGAAACATAGTCCTCTGTTCTCTGCCAAACCACGGATGGAAGCAAACATCTGCAGGAAGCAAATCCAAGGAGGCCACAATGGCTTCATCCGAGTGTGGAACATGTGTTTGGAAACTTATGAAACAGAAGAGTGCAGGGCAGCTTCGTCGGAGAGTTTGAGATCAAGCACTCACTCTTCTTGAATATGTTTTCATTGGTCAATTAGTTCTGTAAGTATTTGGGGAAAGCATTTCCTCAAAGGAGGGGTGTGTGCAGGTCTGTTTGAAATTATCAGAATTCCAAATGCTTGTTCTCACATCTGAAGCCGGGGCTCTGAAGCTGGGGCTGTTTCTACACCTCAAACCACTCCCATGTCTGTACTCCCGGCTCGTTGCCAGCAAGGTGCTTGACCAAGAACACTGATGGGTTCAGAAGGAGGATGTGAGACGAGATTGGCCTGTGACTGAAACTACTAGTGAGTCATAATAATTAGATAAAAAACTGGAACCACGTTTGTGAGCACTGTAAACCAAAGTAGAAATACAGGCTGATATTTTTATTTAAATCTTTCCACAGGTGTATTTTTGTTAACCCCAAATTAACAGGTCTCAGTTGATGTAGAAAGTTTATTTCACCAAGGTTAAGGACGTACCCATGACACAGTCTCAGGAGATCCTAACGACATGTGCCCAAGGTGGCCAGGCCACAGCTTTGCTTTTATACATTTTCAAGAGACGTGAGACATCAATCAACATACGTAAGATGGACATTGCTTCCATCCAGAAAGAGCAACTCGAACCAAGGAGGGGCTTCCAGGTCATAGGTAGATAACAGACAAATGGTTGCATTATTTTGAGTTTCTGATTCATCGTTCGCTGATTGAACAATTTACAGGAAGAGTCACTCATGCCTTCGTCTGGCTTCAAGAAGCAATAGGGCAGAGGGAGTCCAGATACGCGTTCATCCCATGTGACCAGAGGGACGACTGTGAGCTCTGCCTGTCCTTGGTCCACAGGAATATCCTTCGTGGTTTTGAGATCTCAAGATTTATTTTCCTTTCACATTTTAATCTGTTGTTTCAAACCATGTTCGCAAGGCACTGCAAAATGAGGCGGTGGCCGAAAGCACAGTTTGGAGTCGTGTGTGGAAGCTCATTAGACATCAGGGGCACAGGACAGCTCAAAATTCCTCACGAAACATTTATGCTCATTATGCTAATTATTCATGAGTGGATATTCTATCTGAATCATTACAAACTGCATCCCCCCCATCTTTAATTGGGTTTTATTAACTTGCATCTATTGTTAAACGGGAACAATAGCACAAAAAGTAGAGAGAGAGAGCCAGGTGGGATGGTGACCTCATTGTGGTGAATAATTTGAACAGGTGGGCACACTGAAATATTTACAGAGTTGCTTTGTTTGAGCCTGCATTTAAAAGTTTATCATGATCACATACTTCTGCAGAATTAGGCCTGCACATGGAGCTGGAGTTGGTCTGTAGATTTTACACAGCTAAGCACTGTGGGAGCTTCCAGATGACATGCAGGGTCGGGATGGGACTGACATGAGCCAGAGTGAGGGGTAGGGAGGAGCTCGGGCTGCAGGGCTCTGGGTGTGTTTGCTGGTTTCCCTAGTACATCAGCCTAGGTGAGAACACTGGCCTGCTCTGTTTACTGAGGTTGCTAGAGGTTATTTTGTTAGTGTACTGGGATGTCAGGGCAGGAATGACACTTTCTCGGTCTCTGTCACAGATTTCATGGTGTTAGAAGGAAAAACTGCAGACTGGTGTTAAAATTCTCTCACCTTCTACTGAAAGCAACTTCATTAAGTCACGCATCACTGTGGCCCTGCTGAGTCAACACCCCCTGCGGGTTCTGTGCGGGGCGTGGAGGATCCAGGCAGAGTCACAGCATGGCCCCTGCCCTGCAAGAGATCACAGTGCTGTCAGGGAGGTCAGAGGGCAATGGGGCCACAGACGCCAGGGACGCCAGTGTTAGTGTTCTGTGCAGGATGGAAAGGGGAAGGGGAGAGGCAGAGACCGTCTGACACCCAGGCTCTGGGGGACGGGGGAGCGAGGCCTCCAGGGATGTACAAGATCTCTCAAACTGACCATCCCCGACCAGCACTCAGAGAAGCAGGGAGGCTGCTGTGTTTCCTGGTTTCTTTGTGTGAACAGCCCCAACTGACATCAAGTCAAGGCAGGTTCCCCTGTGCGGCAGGAACATCTGCACAGTGCAGACAGACGGCTGCGAAACAGCCATGGCCTGGAGTTGGTGTGTGTTTGTCCTTTTGCTTTTTAACTATAAAATCAGATCCAACCAATGGCGTCACCAGAAGACGGGCTTCAGACTCGTAGGTGCCAGTCGGTGACCAAGTACCTGCTATGAAAACACATTGATTCCCGTGACTGTCCACAAATTCTCACCAACATCTCTTCTGCTGCTCACTCAAAGATTATTCTTCCAATTTTTATTACCAAAAAAGGGGGGAAATCACTGGCTTTTCCTTAAAAGCCTATTTCTCTAGAAAAGTTTCTCTAGTTTCTCCTCATAAAAGTCTTAAACCTTTCATTGCTGTTTCCCATCATTCCGCTGGGTTACCTCCTCTGCAATGAACTTGACGGAATGCACACAGTGACTGATCTACACACCTGGGCGCTCATCCGCCGACCTAGGGGAGCCTTCGCTCTGCCTGTGCATCCTTCATGGAACCAGCACGTAAGACTGAGCCTGGCTCAGGTCCTAGGTGCCCAGTAAAGACTTTTAGAAATATGACAACTGAGTTGGAGACCCTAATGCCACCACTTCTTGAAGCTGAGCTGTTTCCTCTGCCACAGGATGGAGAAAAGAGGGAAGCCTCTAAGTGGGTCATTGGTTCCCTAAAGCTGGGAATGCTAAGCTATCTGGGAACTTTTAAAGAGTGATATAAAGAGGCCACCAAAGCTGGCATGAAATCCAACCTGTCTGCAACACTTGGAATGTCTCTCTAAACACGGCAGAAGACCCATAACTCATGCCAGGATTTCTTTTATTTCCCCCTGAGATTACTGGTGCGGTTTAAGTAAGGAACCTGCTTACTTCCTCATTTCAATGCTAAAATGAAGAATGCTTTTGCTTGGCGAAGATCAACTGTACATTTACTTAAGATAATGTCTGATGACATCATTTCCTGTTGTTAAAATGCTACAAGTGCTTGAATCTCCCACAAAGATACAGGTTAATGGAATCAGAACAGCTGATTGACAAGTGCGGAAATCAATCGTCTGAAATGATTATTTACAAATTCAAAGTTTTAAAAGCTTTTAAAAAAGAAGACGCTTGATCAAAGCTGCATTTGTACACACAAATGATGCAGTGCCACAGAAATCAAAGTGCGAGATTCTAAGCAGGAGACATATATGTATATACACATATGTAATGTCGATACTATATATGTAACAGAACATATACAGTAGTTTATATAATATGTAATAGGTCATATAATCAAAGATGCTACTAAACTTTTCTTACAGCACACTTAATTTTTTTTTTAATATTCCACAGCAGGGTACATTGGCTCACGCCTGTAAATCCCAGCACTTTGGGTGGCCAAGGTGGGCAGATCTCTTGAGCCCAGGAGTTGGAGGCCAGCCTGGGTAACATGATGAGACCCCATCTCGACAAAAAATGCAACAATTAGCTGGACGTGGTGGCCTACACCTATGGTCCCAGCTACTCCAGAGGCTGAGGTGGGAGGATCCCTTTACCCCGAAGGTTGAGGCTGTAGTCAGCTATGATTGTGCCACTGCACTCCAGCCTGGACAACAGAGCAAGATGATGTCTCAAAAAAAAAATTCCAAATTGCTCGCTTTCTGCAGAAACAAACAATGTATTACCCTTCTTAATATGAAAATCTGTCAGTGATACAATAATCTCTAATATTTAGCATTCATTATCAATGATGCTAATGTTTGTGATTAACTCCCCCCTCTGAAGGTAAATCCACTTCTCTATAAGAGCAATAAAGACACCATATTCTCAACCAACTCTTTGAAATGGAAGGAAAAGTCGACTAGACCTTCAGGTCAAGTTCCTCACATCTGGGTGCCCAGCCACACGCAGTAAATTTTCACTTTCACTATAAATCAAGTTAATAGTTCTCACTGTAAATGCAATACATGATTTTCCCACTTTTTAACAGGAACTGTTTAAAATGCAATGTTTCTATGTAATCCAAAAATTTGAGTGACTTAATTTCAAAGTTACAGAAACTGCTATGTTCTCACTCTGTAATTTTTTTTAAAAAAGTTTTTGACAATAAGTAGCAGTTAAAATGAGTCAATTTAGCAGTGACAAAGAATGTTTTCCACTATAAATGTAGTGCTTAAACAGTTATTTTAACAGTAGACTTGTCAAACTGATGTCGCTGGGCATCATAAAAACTGTCTAAAACTGTAAATGTAACTGTTAAAATGAGCAGTTACACTGTTAGCTGCTAAACACTGGTTTAAAGGAAGCAGTAATGAGCACAAACAATAAGAATGAGTGGAAATTATTTTCAAGTGTTGATTTTTTGTCATTTCTTGTTCCTTTCCTAAAGTGGGATGCAGGCTAATACTTGAACAGAGACGAGAATCTCTGGGAAATCGCCTGGCACGCTTTATAGTCCCTGAGCTCAGGAGGGACAGTGCCAAGTGAACCCTTCGTCCCGAGGGTGGCTGCTATCGGCCCAGGCTCCGGTGCCTTGTGTGGCATGGCTTATCCAGGCATCTCACCTCCAGGACCTGCAGTGCGGTTTCTTCCTCTCTGGGACAAGCCTCATTATCTCCAAGAAAGTCACTGCATTCCGGGGGAGCAGGAGTGCGGACGTGGACCGACGCCTCCACCCTGCAACTCTTTCTGTGGGGGCACGCTGTGAAAACTGGCATTCCGAGAGAAACAGCCAGGCCCTGGCGCTGGCACCGTGGTGTGTCTGTAAGGGCCCCTCCTGAGGGTCTAAGCAGGAGAGGCGTCTGCCCCCGAGGAGGCCCCTTCCTTGGAAGCCCACGAGGTGCAATTACCAACCAATGCCGTCAGCCCTCGGGCCACATGCCAGCAGGGATCCTGCAGACCACATTTCACAGAAAACACCAAATCTGTGTATGCTGGTGAATGGCTGAAAATGAGTTCTCAGAAACACACACACACACACACACACACACACAAGCTGATGCACAGGGTGTGCCAATTTCTGTGTTGTAAACAGTCCTGCCATGGCCAACGGGGGAGGTAAGTGCTATCACTGAGGACCGTGCAGCCCTGCCTGTGATCGCAAACGCCTGAACAGTGAGGAAAACACCCAGAGTCCCAGAGGCCTCAGGGGAGTGTTAATGAGGAGGTAGGGCGACCCCTGAGGGGGGCTCTGGGGCATCTGCTGGCCAACGTTATGTTCGTTAAAGGATTCCACAGCTGCTGGGAAGCCGGGCTGCCTGCCAGGTGTCCCTTCCACAGCCTCTAGCAGCCCACTTCACCCCAGGATCTCAGAGTCCCCAGCTATGACAGGGAGGGCTCAGAAAGAGAATCACAGCCCCCGGGGGACCTCTCTGTCTGCGTTTTCTCACATGGGCAAGACTCTCCAGCCAGCCCTGGACTCGCTGACAAGGATTTGTAACTCCACGTAAGTCTATCAACTCAGATGCCACTTCCTCCAGGAAGCCCACCTGGCCTTTCCAGGAGGAGGATGCACACGCACCCTGGTGTGACCCCGATCTCAGGCCTAGTGACCCTGGATTTTGATCACTTGTGGACCTGCCTCCTGCAGAGACTACAGCAGAACTGTTCAGGGAGCTTGGGCAACAGAAAAGAATAGAATGGCCTCATCAGCACAAATAGTTTGAAGGATGACGGGGACAAATGTTCATGAGAGGGTTGAGGTACACCGTGGACTGCCTTGGATTTAAGGCCACTTTAGTACCAGCAGTAGGGAGCCACTGAAGGTTCTGGAGTAGGGCAATGGTGTGACTTGAATGGTGCTTTGGCAGGGTTAGTGTGGTGACCCTGTGTGACCTGGAAGGACTTGGATATAAGGAAGCTGAGCCGTGGAGAGGTTGAGACGAGAGGAGAAGAGGAGGAGGGTGGAGCTGGTGGAGATGGCGGGAAGGCACCAGCTGTCAGGATTTGCTATCATGGAGGTCATGATGAGGCTGGGATTGGAGGTCATGGTGAGGCTGGGGTTGGAGGTCATGGTGAGGATGGGGTCGGAGGAAAGGGAGGGTGGACTTCACTCCATCACTGGACTCCAGATTGCATGGGGCCTCTGGATTTGTCAATAGAAGCACTCACAGGGTGACGAGGCCACTCTGTGGGCAAGACCCATCACTGTCTACACCTGCCGTCAACGTGGGGACACCGAGGTGCAGCTGGGGAGAGCTCCTGGTGGGAGAAGAAGCTGGGTCGTGACTGCACGTCAGCCATGGGGTCTAACAGAATCCAACCCCGCAAGGAGGGAGGCCGGGGGAGGGTGGCAAACAGGAGACAGGGCTAGAGGCAAGGAAGGACCTGAGGCCCCCGAGGATAACAGCGGCTAAAGACGAGGACGGGGGGCTAGAGATGAGGACAGAGGACGGGGCGGCTGAAAGATCTCACAGGGAGAGGCTGGGATGAGGCGGTGGGGCTGCCAGGTGCTGCTGCAGCCACAGTGAGGGAATATGAGGGCTGGGTCGGGCCATGGGAGTGGAGGGGAGATGGGAGGAGGCGGAGGCGGGTGGCCCCTGCACCTGAGGTGGCCCGCACACCCTGCGTCCTGGGAGGTCCCTGAGGGTCCTCGGCTTGTGTGTTTGTATTAACAGCAGCACAAAACCAGCCTCTTCCATATCATCACATGGTTTACAAAGACTATGAAATAAAAATAAAGATGATGTGTCTCTGGGAGACGGGGTGAGACACTGGATGCTGAGAATGTTAGTATCGAGTCTGTCCCTGAGGTCAAAGCCATCTTTTATGCTGCTCACTCAGGAACCGTGGGGTCCCTCATGATCGATACCGGAGGGAAAGATCCCGGGAATTCTCGGGTCACAGGAGAATGCTCAAAACGTGCTGTCAACCAGAGGGGCCTCCTTGTTGGAATGAGTTAACACTCTGGTAATTTGGGCCTTTAGAAAGGGAGATAATATCACTAATAATGACGCCACCACCCAGCATCTATACGCACCTTTTTGCTTTCCAAGAACTTAAAGCACCTCACGTGTACCTTTCTTCTAGATCTAAAAGTGTATATTAGAGAGTTTGGGAAAACGCATTTTTGCTACTCCTAACCACAATACCCCTGTTTCCATAGTAACAAACAGGAAAACAAGGAAATAGGGACCCCAAACCCAGAAGCCTGGCTCAGGTCACAGACACATGACAGGACGGGATCCAATATGCTGCTGCCAGGGTTGGACATTTGTCATAAGACACTTGAGGTGTGTGCAAGTTGTGCTGTCTAGTAAAGTAGAAACACTGAGAGCAGTAGGCAGGTGTCTGCAGGGTCGGAGAGGAAGGGCGCCATCGGAGAGGAGGCAGAAGGCGCGGATCCCGCCTGGCACACTGAGCACACTGCCTGCCGGTAAGACGAGGCCTCTGTCCTGCCTGCCTGCCCCAGAGGACTGCGAGGTCAAACAAAACCATGAATATGAAAGCTCTACGTACTTTAAACAAACACGTGTTACTCATCATCATATTGTAAACCATCACAAATGTGGGACTATGCTAAAATCAATGCGGGAACAATGGCTTGCCTGGAAACGTCGTCTGTCCTCACTTTTTCCGAGATATCAGCATGGCCACGTACACATGCAGAGGTGAGCTGGCCGTGCTAAACTCACTGAGCAGCGGCTTACCGATTATCACCTGGTCAAACGTAAACACAGCGAGGGATGCTTTCCGGTAAGATGGATCTAAATTGAATCGGAAGTTATGTTCTACATGAAACTTTTCCATTATTTTTGGTATGATTCATGAAATAGATCTTCATGAATTTTCATCTAATGGAAACATTTCTGTTTTAGTATTTGGCCATGAGTAGAATAGAACAGAATAATTTGGGGGGGGGTAATAAGGATGCACATGTTGGTTTGGTGTTCAACTCCTTCATTCTACAGTTCAGGCCTGAAGTCGAGAGAGCATAGCAGGTGTTCACAGACCACGCCACTATCTTATTCAAATTTACTTCATCGGAACATTCAGCTGCTCTGACGGAAGGGGGCTGTGAGCGTCACACAACACAGTTTGTGGCAGCACAAGCATCACGCTGTGAACCACAGCGACGGGGCTGCCTCTGCTCACCCTCAGCTCAGTGCGCACCAGGCCACTCTTCTGTCTTTTGATCCGTGCAGCAGCCCAGGCACGTGATGGGGTCATGGGAGAAGTGTGTTGAGTCGTGGGTGGGGCATGGGCCTCGACTTCTCTTCAGTGGGAAGTCTATTTGTGGGTCTTCTCCAGGAGATGAAAGAGTCACTGTCACGGCCCCTCCTTACCCCCTCCTCCCCCAATCTACTTAGTATGCCCAGAATATCCGGATGGATTTATATAGGTGCCCCCTCCTGTAAATCTTGTAACGGTGGAATTCTTCATTCTCTGATCAGGTTCAGGAGAAAATTTCCACCACCGAACACCCTGCTGTTATACATTCCCTCCGACCACGTCCCCGGGACGCTCCTGGATGCCCCTTCCTGCCCCTGAAGGGAGAGATTCTGGCCATATCAGATGCAAGGCAGAGGATGAAGATTTTGTAAATTTTACTGTTACATAAAAATGAGCATTATCCCTTTCTTAAAGTGCTCCTACAATGGGAACACTAGTAAATAAAAGTTTATAAAATAAGACATATTTTTATTAATGTTTCCACATCATCATGTTCTGTGATTCCATCTGACTCACCTCTTTCAGAATCCACTCAGTTAACATTTATAGAGCTCTCCTCAAACCTGAGGCCAGCAAGACAAATGGACTGGGGGCTGCCGTGTCTACCCAGCACACGCAGGGCAGCTTGTGTTGACATCGGCAAATCACAAGGCATTGAAACGAAGCTCATCTTAGAAAACCAAGGCCACACGTGGCACTTGTGGAGAGTGGGTTTTCCACACTTCCCACGGCCACGGAACATCGTTCTGAGCCTCACATGGGTGTCACAGGCCTCCCTGGGACCTGCTGGACCTCCCAGGGAGTGGCCTCTTCAGATCTACCGTCCCTGCAGACATGAGAGCCAGCCCCGTTCCAAGGTGAGTCACAAGTAATGTCCCGCGGGTGACGAGGTGCTAACATTTGTGGGTGATTTATATTTGCATGAATTAAGCTGTATGTAATATTGTGCAAGAATAACACTCACTCACTCTGACTCACACTGGTGCTTCCCAATCATCTTTCTAGACTGAGAGAGTCATGGTGCTTCAGCCAGATGTCCTGGGACTGGGTGTAGCCCATAACCTGCCCATCTGCACGGTAAATGTGCAAACACCATCACTCACCATGTGGTGGCAGGGAAGCCGTCTCCGCAGACAGCGAGGGAAGCTTCCGCCCAGCCATGGGGCACAGCTGTCAACATGGCCCGGAGACCAGCATCCCCGCTTGCTCCTTCCTCCTGAGGTCCATCATGCCCGTTTCCCCATCTTCATGTGGTAAATTCACGTGATGGCGATGGGTTGACTATCTCATAACAGACACACAGATGATGCCCTTGGAAAAGATACAAACCCAAGCATGCAACCATCCCTGTTAGTCTCACTTTCCTTCTGTGGGCCAGATGAGCTAAATGTTGATTCACTCTAGGACAATGGCCCCTCTCAGTTGAAGAAAGACTATTTTGTTGCCAGAGAAATCTCCCAGCATGAGGAAACTAGAAATGTCTTTCATTTTTAACAAATCCCAAAGTCCACACCATGTTCTACATGTATACAGGAAGCAATGTGAGTTACTGTTATAGCTTTAGTCCTACGTGTATAAAGGAAGCAATGTGAGTTACTGTCGCAGCCTTAGTCCTATATGTATACAGGAAGCAATGTGAGTTACTGTTCTAGACTTAGTCCTATGTGTATACAGGAAGCAATGTGAGTTACTGTCGTAGCCTTAGTCCTATGTGTATACAGGAAGCAATGGGAGTTACTCTTGTAGTCTTAGTCCTATGTGTACAGGAAGCAAAGTGAGTTACTGTTACAGCCTTAGTCCTACGTGTATACAGGAAGCAATGTGAGTTACTGTCATAGCCTTAGTCCTATGTGTATACAGGAAGCAATGTGAGTTACTGTTACAGCCGTAGTCCTACGGGTATACAGGAAGCAATGTGAGTTACTGTCATAGCCTTAGTCCTATGTGTATACAGGAAGCAATGTGAGTAACTGTTACAGCCTTAGTCCTATGTGTATACAGGAAGCAATGTCAGTTACTGTCCTAGCCTTAGTCCTGCGTGTATACAGGAAGCAATGTGAGTTATTGTTACAGCCTTAGTCCTATGTGTATAGAGGAAGCAATGTGAGTTACTGTCATAGCCTTAGTCCTATGTGTATACAGGAAGAAATGTGAGTTACTGTTACAGCCTTACTCCTACGTGTATACAGGAAGCAATATGAGTTAGTGTCCTAGCCTTAGTCCTGCGTGTATATAGGAAGCAATGTGAGTTACTGATACAGCCTTAGTCCTACCTGTATACAGGAAGCAATGTGAGTTACTGTCCTAGCCTTAGTCCTACGTGTATACAGGAAGCAATGTGAGTTACTTTTACAGCCTTAGTCCTACGTGTATACAGGAAGCAATGTGAGTTACTGTCCTAGCCTTAGTACTACGTGTATACAGGAAGCAATGTGAGTTACTGTCGTAGCCTTAGTCCTACGTGTATACAGGAAGCCATGTGAGTTACTGTTACAGCCTTAGTACTACGTGTATACAGGAAGCATTGTGAGTTACCGTTACAGCCTTAGTCCTACGTGTATACATGAAGCAATGTGAGTTACTGTTACAGCCTTAGTCCTGCGTGTATACAGGAAGCAATGTGAGTTACGGTTACAGCCTTAGTCCTATGTGTATACAGGAAGCAAAGTGAGTTACTGTTACACCCTTAGTCCTTTGTGTATAAAGGAAGCAATGTGAGTTACTGTCGTAGCCTTAGTCCTACGTGTATACAGGAAGCAATGTGAGTTACGGTTACAGCCTTAGTCCTATCTGTATACAGGAAGCAATGTGAGTTACTGTCGTAGCCTCAGTTCTCTGAGTATACAGGAAGCAATGTGAGTTACTGTTGTAGCCTTAGTTCTATGTGTATACAGGAAGCAACGTGAGATACTGTTGTAGCCTTAGTCCTATGTGTATACAGGAAACAATGTGAGTTACTATTGTAGCCTTAGTTGTATGTGTATACAGGAAGCAACGTGAGTTACTGTCGTAGCCTTAGTCCTACGTGTATACAGGAAGCAATGTGAGTTACTGTCCTAGCCTTAGTCCTATGTGTATACAGGAAGCAACGTGAGTTACTGTCGTAGCCTTAGTCCTATGTGTATACGGGAAGCAATGTGAGTGACTGTCGTAGCCTTAGTCCTATGTGTTTACGGGAAGAAATGTGAGTTACCGTCGTAGCCTTATTCCTATGTGTATACAGGAAGCAATGTGAGTTACTGTTACAGCCTTAGTCCTATGTGTATACAGGAAGCAATGGGAGTTACTGTTGTAGCCTTAGTCCTATGTGTATACAGGAAGCAATGTGAGTTACTGTTACAGCCTTTGTCCTACGTGTATACAGGAAGCAATGTGAGTTACTGTCCTAGCCTTAGTCCTACGTGTATACAGGAAGCAATGTGAGTTACTGTCCTAGCCTTAGTCCTACGTGTATACAGGAAGCAATGTGAGTTACTGTCATAGCCTTAGTCATATGTGTATACAGGAACAAATGTGAGTTACTGTTACAGCCTTAGTCCTACGTGTATACAGTAAGCAGTGTGAGTTACTGTCCTAGCCTTAGTTCTACGTGTATACAGGAAGCAATGTGAGTAACTGTTACAGCCTTATTCCTATGTGTATACAGGAAGCAATGTGAGTTACTGTCGTAGCCTTAGTCCTACGTGTATACAGGAAGCAATGTGAGTTACTGTCGTAGCCTCAGTTCTCTAAGTATACAGGAAGGAATGTGAGTTACTGTTGTAGCCTTAGTTCTATGTGTATACAGGAAGCAACGTGAGATACTGTTGTAGCCTTAGTCTTATGTGTATACAGGAAGCAATATGAGTTACTGTTGTAGCCTTATTTCTATGTGTATACAGGAAGCAAACTGAGTGACTGTCGTAGCCTTAGTGCTACGTGTATACAGGAAGCAATGTGAGTTACTGTCCTAGCCTTAGTCCTATGTGTATACAGGAAGCAATGTGAGTGACTGTTGTAGCCTTAGTCGTATGTGTACACAGGAAGCAATGTGAGTGACTGTTGTAGCCTTAGTCCTACGTGTATACAGGAAGCAATGTGAGTTACTGTCGTAGCCTTAGTCCTATGTGTATACGGGAAGCAATGTGAGCTACTGTCGTAGCCTTAGTCCTATGTGTATACGGGAAGCAATGTGAGTTACCGTCGTAGCCTTAGTCCTATGTTTATACGGGAAGCAATGTGAGTTACTGTTACAGCCTTAGTCCTATGTATAAACAGGAATCAATGGGAGTTACTGTTGTAGCCTTAGTCCTATGTGTATACAGGAAGAAATGTGAGTTACTGTCCTAGCCTTAGTCCTACGTGTATACAGGAAGCAATGTGAGTTACTGTCCTAGCCTTAGTCCTACGTGTATACAGGAAGCAATGTGAGTTACTGTCATAGTCTTAGTCCTATGTGTATACAGGAAGCAATGTGAGTTACTGTTACAGCCTTAGTCCTATGTGTATACTGGAAGCAATGGGAGCTACTGTTGTAGCCTTAGTCCTATGTGTATACAGGAAGCAATGTCAGTTACTGTTACAGCCTTTGTCCTACGTGTATACAGGAAGCAATGTGAGTTACTGTCGTAGCCTTAGTCCTACGTGTATACAGGAAGCAATGTGAGTTACTGTCATAGCCTTAGTCCTATGTGTATATAGGAAGCAATGTGAGTTACTGTTACAGCCTTAGTCCTACGTGTATACAGCAAGCAATGTGAGTTACTTTCGTAGCCTTAGTCCTATGTGTCTACAGGAAGCAATGTGAGTTACTGTCGTAGCCTTAGTCCTACGTGTATACAGGAAGCAATGTGAGTTACTGTTACCGACTTAGTCCTATATGTATACAGGAAGCAATGTGAGTTACTATCGTAGCCTTAGTCCCATATGTATACAGGAAGCAATGTGAGTTACTGTCGTAGCCTTAGTCCTACGTGTACACAGGAAGCAATGTGAGTGACTGTTGTAGCCTTAGTCCTATGTGTATACAGGAAGCAATGTGATTTACTGTCATAGCCTTAGTTCTATGTGTATACAGGAAGCAACGTGAGTTACTGTTACAGCCTTAGTCCTACGTGTATACAGGAAGCAATGTGAGTTACTGTCCTAGCCTTAGTCCTGCGTGTATACAGGAAGCAATGTGAGTTACTGTTGCAGCCTTAGTCCTACGTGTATAGAGGAAGCAATGTGAGTTACTGTCGTAGCCTTATTCCTACGTGTATGCAGGAAGCAATGTGAGTTACTGTTACAGCCTTAGTCCTATGTGTATACAGGAAGCAATGTGAGCTACTGTCGTAGCCTTAGTCCTATATGTATACAGGAAGCAATGTGAGTTACTGTCGTAGCCTTAGTCCTACGTGTATACAGGAAGCAATGTGAGCTACTGTTGTAGCCTTAGTTCTATGTGTATACAGGAGGCAACGTGAGTTACTGTTGTAGCCTTAGTCCTATGTGTATACAGGAAGCAATGTAAGTTACTGTTGTAGCGTTAGTTCTATGTGTATACAGGAAGCAACGTGAGTTACTGTTGTAGCCTTAGTCCTATGTGTATACAGGAAGGAATGTGAGTTACTGTTGTAGCCTTAGTCCTATGTGTGTACAGGAAGCAATGTGAGTTACTGTGACAGCCTTAGTCCTACGTGTATACAGCAAGCAATGTGAGTTACTTTCGTAGCCTTAGTCCTATGTGTATACAGGAAGCAATGCGAGTTACTGTCCTAGCCTTAGTCCTATGTGTATACGGAAAGCAATTTGAGTTACTGTCCTAGCCTTAGTCCTATGTGTATACAGGAAGCAATGTGAGTTACTGTTACAGCCTTAGTCCTACGTGTATACAGGAAGCATTGTGAGTTACTGTTACAGCCTTAGTCCTATGTGTATACAGGAAGCAATGGGAATTACTGTTGTAGCCTTAGTCCTATGTGTATACAGGAAGCAATGTGAGGTACTTTTACAGCCTTAGTCCTACGTGTATACAGGAAGCAATGTGAGTTACTGTCCTAGCCTTAGTCCTACGTGCATACAGGAAGCAATGTGAGTTACTGTCATAGCCTTAGTCCTATGTGTATACAGGAAGCAATGTGAGTTACTGTTACAGCCTTTGTCCTACGTGTATACAGGAAGCAATGTGAGTTACTCTTATAGACATAGTCCTACGTGTATACAGGAAGCAACGTGAGTTACTGTCGTAGCCTTAGTCCTACGTGTATACAGGAAGCAATGTGAGTTACTGTTGTAGCCTTAGTTCCATGTGTATACAGGAAGCAACGTGAGTTAGTGTTGTAGCCTTAGTCCTATGTGTATACAGGAAGCAACGTGAGTTACTGTTGTAGCCTTAGTTCTATGTGTATACAGGAAGCAACGTGACTTACTGTCTTAGCCTTAGTCCTATGTGTATACAGGAAGCAATGTGCGTTACTGTCGTAGCCTTAGTCCTATGTGTATACAGGAAGCAATGTGAGTTACTGTCGTAGCCTTAGTCCTACGTGTATACAGGAAGCAATGTGCGTTACTGTCGTAGCCTTAGTCCTATGTGTATACAGGAAGCAATGTGAGTGACTTTTGTAGCCTTAGTCCTATGTGTATACAGGAAGCAATGGGAGTTACTGTTACAGCCTTAGTCCTACGTGTATACAGGAAGCAATGCGAGTTACTGTCGTAGCCTTAGTCCTATGTGTATACAGGAAGCAATGTGAGTTACTGTTGTAGCCTTAGTCCTATGTGTATACGGGAAGCAATGTGAGTTACTGTCGTAGCCTTAGTCCTATGTGTTTACGGGAAGCAATGTGAGTTACCGTCGTAGCCTTATTCCTATGTGTATACACGAAGCAATGTGAGTTACTGTTACAGCCTTAGTCCTATGTGTATACAGGAAGCAATGGGAGTTACTGTTGTAACCTTAGTCCTATGTGTATACAGGAAGCAATGTGAGTTACTGTTACAGCCTTTGTCCTACGTGTATACAGGAAGCAATGTGAGTTACTGTCCTAGCCTTAGTCCTACGTGTATACAGGAAGCAATGTGAGTTACTGTCATAGCCTTAGTCCTATGTGTATACAGGAACAAATGTGAGTTACTGTTACAGCCTTAGTCCTACGTGTATACAGGAAGCAGTGTGAGTTACTGTCCTAGCCTTAGTTCTACGTGTATACAGGAAGCAATGTGAGTAACTGTTACAGCCTTAGTCCTATGTGTATACAGGAAGCAAAGTGAATTACTGTTATAGCCTTAGTCCTATGTGTATACAGGAAGCAATGTGAGTTACTGTCGTAGCCTTAGTCCTACGTGTATACAGGAAGCAATGTGAGTTACTGTTACAGCCTTAGTCCTACGTGTATACAGGAAGCAATGTGAGTTACTGTCGTAGCCTCAGTTCTCTGAGTATACAGGAAGGAATGTGAGTTACTGTTGTAGCCTTAGTTCTCTGAGTATACAGTAAGCAATGTGAGTTACTGTTACAGCCTTTGTCCTACGTGTATACAGGAAGCAATGTGAGTTACTGTCCTAGCCTTAGTCCTACGTGTATACAGGAAGCAATGTGAGTTACTGTCATAGCCTTAGTCCTATGTGTATACAGGAACAAATGTGAGTTACTGTTACAGCCTTAGTCCTACGTGTATACAGGAAGCAGTGTGAGTTACTGTCCTAGCCTTAGTTCTACGTGTATACAGGAAGCAATGTGAGTAACTGTTACAGCCTTAGTCCTATGTGTATACAGGAAGCAAAGTGAATTACTGTTATAGCCTTAGTCCTATGTGTATACAGGAAGCAATGTGAGTTACTGTCGTAGCCTTAGTCCTACGTGTATACAGGAAGCAATGTGAGTTACTGTTACAGCCTTAGTCCTACGTGTATACAGGAAGCAATGTGAGTTACTGTCGTAGCCTCAGTTCTCTGAGTATACAGGAAGGAATGTGAGTTACTGTTGTAGCCTTAGTTCTCTGAGTATACAGTAAGCAATGTGAGTTACTGTTGTAGCCTTAGTTCTATGTGTATACAGGAAGCAACGTGAGATACTGTTGTAGCCTTAGTCCTATGTGTATACAGGAAGCAACGTGAGTGACTGTCGTAGCCTTAGTCCTACGTGTATACAGGAAGCAATGTGAGTTACTGTCCTAGCCTTAGTCCTATGTGTATACAGGAAGCAATGTGAGTTACTGTCGTAGCCTTAGTCCTATGTGTATACAGGAAGCAATGTGAGTGACTGTTGTAGCCTTAGTCCTATGTGTATACAGCAAGCAATGGGAGTTACTGTTACAGCCTTAGTCCTACGTGTATACAGGGAGCCATGTGAGTTACTGTCGTAGCCTTAGTCCTATGTGTATACAGGAAGCAATGTGAGTTACTGTCGTAGCCTTAGTCCTATGTGTATACGGGAAGCAATGTGAGCTACTGTCGTAGCCTTAGTCCTATGTGTATACGGGAAGTAATGTGAGTTACCGTCGTAGCCTTAGTCCGATGTTTATACGGGAAGCAATGTGAGTTACTGTTACAGCCTTAGTCCTATGTATAAACAGGAATCAATGGGAGTTACTGTTGTAGCCTTTGTCCTACGTGTATACAGGAAGCAATGTGATTTACTGTCCAAGCCTTAGTCCTACGTGTATACAGGAAGCAATGTGAGTTACTGTCGTAGCCTTAGTCCTACGTGTATACAGGAAGCAATGTGAGTTACTGTCATACCCTTAGTCCTATGTGTATACAGGAAGCAATGTGAGTTACTGTTACAGCCTTAGTCCTACGTGTATACAGGAAGCAGTGTGAGTTACTGTCCTAGCCTTAGTTCTACGTGTATACAGGAAGTAATGTGAGTAACTGTTACAGCCTTAGTCCTATGTGTATACAGGAAGCAAAGTGAGTGACTGTTATAGCCTTAGTCCTATGTGTATACAGGAAGCAATGTGAGTTACTGTCGTAGCCTTAGTCCTACGTGTATACAGGAAGCAATGTGAGTTACTGTTACCGCCTTAGTCCTATGTGTATACAGGAAGCAATGTGAGTTACTGTCATAGCCTTCGTCCCATATGTATACAGGAAGCAATGTGAGTTACTGTCGTAGCCTTAGTCCTACGTGTATACAGGAAGCAATGTGAGTGACTGTTGTAGCCTTAGTTCTATCTGTATACAGGAAGCAACGTGAGTTACTGTTGTAGCCTTAGTCCTATGTGTATACAGGAAGCAATGTGAGTTACTGTTGTAGCCTTAGTTCTATGTGTATACAGGAAGCAACGTGAGTTACTGTTGTAGCCTTAGTCCTATGTGTATACAGGAAGCAATGTGAGTTACTGTTGTAGCCTTAGTCCTCTGTGTATACAGGAAGCAATGGGAGTTACTGTTACAGCCTTAGTCCTATGTGTACACAGGAAGCAATGGGAGTTACTGTCGTAGCCTTAGTCCTATGTGTATACAGGAAGCAATGTGAGTTACTATTATAGCCTTAGTCCTACGTGTATACAGGAAGCAATGTGAGTTACTGTCCTAGCCTTAGTCCTGCGTGTATACAGGAAGCAATGTGAGTTACTGTTGCAGCCTTAGTCCTATGTGTATAGAGGAAGCAATGAGAGTTACTTTCGTAGCCTTAGTCCTACGTGTATACAGGAAGCAATGTGAGTTACTGTTACAGCCTTAGTCCTATGTGTATACAGGAAGCAATGTGATTTACTGTTGTAGCCTTAGTTCTATGTGTATACAGGAAGCAACGTGAGTTACTGTCGTAGCCTTAGTCCTATGTGTATACAGGAAGCAATGTGAGTTACTGTCGCAGCCTTAGTCCTATGTGTATACAGGAAGCAATGTGAGTTACTGTTGTAGCCTTAGTTCTATGTGTATACAGGAAGCAATGTGAGATACTGTTGTAGCCTTAGTCCTATGTGTATACAGGAAGCAATGTGAGTTACTGTTGTAGCCTTAGTCCTATGTGTATACAGGAAGCAATGGGAGTTACTGTTACAGCCTTAGTCCTATGTGTACACAGGAAGCAATGTGAGTTACTGTCGTAGCCTTAGTCCTATGTGTATACAGGAAACAATGTGAGTTACTGTCGTAGCCTTAGTCCTATGTGTATACAGGAAGCAATGTGAGTTACTGTTACAGCGTTAGTCCTACGTGTATACAGGAAGCAATGTGAGTTACTGCTACAGCCTTATTCCTATGTGTATACAGGAAGCAATGGGAGTGACTGTTGTAGCCTTAGTCCTATGTGTACAGGAAGCAATGTGAGTTAATGTTACAGCCTTAGTCCTACCTGTATACAGGAAGCAATGTGAGTTACTGTCCTAGCCTTAGTCCTGCGTGTATACAGGAAGCAATGTGAGTTACTGTTGCAGCCTTAGTCCTATGTGTATAGAGGAAGCAATGTGAGTTACTGTCGTAGCCTTAGTCCTACGTGTATACAGGAAGCAATGTGAGTTACTGTTACAGCCTTAGTCCTATGTGTATACAGGAAGCAATGTGAGCTACTGTCGTAGCCTTAGTCCTATATGTATACAAGAAGCAATGTGAGTTACTGTCGTAGCCTTAGTCCTACGTGTATACAGGAAGCAATGTGAGCTACTGTTGTAGCCTTAGTTCTATGTGTATACAGGAGGCAACGTGAGTTACTCTTGTAGCCTTAGTCCTGTGTGTATACAGGAAGCAATGTGAGTTACTGTTGTAGCGTTAGTTCTATGTGTATACAGGAAGCAACGTGAGTTACTGTTGTAGCCTTAGTCCTATGTGTATACAGGAAGCAATGTGAGTTACTGTTGTAGCCTTAGTCCTATGTGTGTACAGGAAGCAATGGGAGTTACTGTTACAGCCTTAGTCCTACGTGTATACAGGAAGCAATGTGAGTTACTTTCGTAGCCTTAGTCCTATGTGTATACAGGAAGCAATGTGAGTTACTGTCCTAGCCTTAGTCCTATGTGTATACAGGAAGCAATGTGAGTTACTGTCCTAGCCTTAGTCCTATGTGTATACAGGAAGCAATGTGAGTTACTGTTACAGCCTTAGTCCTACGTGTATACAGGAAGCATTGTGAGTTACTGTTACAGCCTTAGTCCTATGTGTATACAGGAAGCAATGAGAGTTACTGTTGTAGCCTTAGTCCTATGTGTATACAGGAAGCAATGTGAGTTACTTTTACAGCCTTAGTCCTACGTGTATACAGGAAGCAATGTGAGTTACTGTCCTAGCCTTAGTGCTACGTGCATACAGGAAGCAATGTGAGTTATTGTCATAGCCTTAGTCCTATGTGTATACAGGAAGCAATGTGAGTTACTGTTACAGCCTTTGTCCTACATGTATACAGGAAGCAATGTGAGTTACTCTTACAGCCTTAGTCCTACGTGTATACAGGAAGCAACGTGAGTTACTGTCGTAGCCTTAGTCCTATGTGTACACAGGAAGCAATGTTAGTTACTGTCGTAGCCTTAGTCCTACGTGTATACAGGAAGCAATGTGAGTTACTGTTGTAGCCTTAGTTCCATGTGTATACAGGAAGCAACGTGAGTTAGTGTTGTAGCCTTAGTCCTATGTGTATACAGGAAGCAACGTGAGTTACTGTTGTAGCCTTAGTTCTATGTGTATACAGGAAGCAACATGAGTTACTGTCGTAGCGTTAGTCCTATGTGTATACAGGAAGCAATGTGCGTTACTGTCGTAGCCTTAGTCCTAGGTGTATACAGGAAGCAATGTGAGTTACTGTCGTAGCCTTAGTCCTAGGTGTATACAGGAAGCAATGTGAGTGACTTTTGTAGCCTTAGTCCTATGTGTATACAGGAAGCAATGGGAGTTACTGTTACAGCCTTAGTCCTACGTGTATACAGGAAGCAATGCGAGTTACTCTCGTAGCCTTAGTCCTACGTGTATACAGGAAGCAATGTGAGTTACTGTTATAGCCTTAGTTCCATGTGTATACAGGAAGCAACGTGAGTTACTGTTGTAGCCTTAGTCCTATGTGTATACAGGAAGCAACGTGAGTTACTGTCGTAGCCTTAGTCCTATGTGTATACAGGAAGCAATGTGCGTTACTGTCGTAGCCTTAGTCCTATGTGTATACAGGAAGCAATGTGAGTTACTGTCGTAGCCTTAGTCCTAGGTGTATACAGGAAGCAATGTTAGTGACTTTTGTAGCCTGAGTCCTATGTGTATACAGGAAGCAATGGGAGTTACTGTTACAGCCTTAGTCCTACGTGTATACAGGAAGCAATGCGAGTTACTGTCGTAGCCTTAGTCCTATGTGTATACAGGAAGCAATGTGAGTTACCGTCGTAGCCTTAGTCCTATGTGTTTACGGGAAGCAATGTGAGTTACCGTCGTAGCCTTATTCCTATGTGTATACAGGAAGCAATGTGAGTTACTGTTACAGCCTTAGTCCTATGTGTATACAGGAAGCAATGGAAGTTACTGTTGTAGCCTTAGTCCTATGTGTATACAGGAAGCAATGTGAGTTACTGTTACAGCCTTTGTCCTACGTGTATACAGGAAGCAATGTGAGTTACTGTCCTAGCCTTAGTCCTACGTGTATACAGGAAGCAATGTGAGTTACTGTCATAGCCTTAGTCCTATGTGTATAGAGGAACAAATGTGAGTTACTGTTACAGCCTGAGTCCTACGTGTATACAGGAAGCAGTGTGAGTTACTGTCCTAGCCTTAGTTCTACGTGTATACAGGAAGCAATGTGAGTAACTGTTACAACCTTAGTCCTATGTGTATACAGGAAGCAAAGTGAATTACTGTTATAGCCTTAGTCCTATGTGTATACAGGAAGCAATGTGAGTTACTGTCGTAGCCTTAGTCCTACGTGTATACAGGAAGCAATGTGAGTTACTGTTACAGCCTTAGTCCTATGTGTATACAGGAAGCAATGTGGGTTACTGTCGTAGCCTCAGTTCTCTGAGTATACAGGAAGGAATGTGAGTTACTGTTGTAGTCTTAGTTCTCTGAGTATACAGGAAGCAATGTGAGTTACTATTGTAGCCTTAGTTCTATGTGTATACAGGAAGCAACGTGAGATACTGTTGTAGCCTTAGTCCTATGTGTATACAAGAAGCAATGTGAGTTACTGTTGTAGCCTTATTTCTATGTGTATACAGGAAGCAACGTGAGTGACTGTCGTAGCCTTAGTCCTACGTGTATACAGGAAGCAATGTGAGTTACTGTCGTAGCCTTAGTCCTATGTGTATACAGGAAGCAATGTGAGTTACTTTCGTAGCCTTAGTCCTATGTGTATACAGGAAGCAATGTGAGTGACTGTTGTAGCCTTAGTCCTATGTGTATACAGGAAGCAATCGGAGTTACTGTTACAGCCTTAGTCCTACGTGTATACAGGAAGCCATGTGAGTTACTGTCGTAGCCTTAGTCCTATGTGTATACAGGAAGCAATGTGAGTTACTGTCGTAGCCTTCGTCCTATGTGTATACGGGAAGCAATGTGAGCTACTGTCGTAGCCTTTGTCCTACGTGTATACAGGAAGCAATGTGAGTTACTGTTACAGCCTTAGTCCTATGTATAAACAGGAATCAATGGGAGTTACTGTTTTAGCCTTAGTCCTATGTGTATACAGGAAGCAATGTGAGTTACTGTTACAGCCTTTGTCCTACCTGTATACAGGAAGCAATGTGAGTTACTGTCCTAGCCTTACTCCTACGTGTATACAGGAAGCAATGTGAGTTACTGTCGTAGCCTTAGTCCTACGTGTATACAGGAAGCAATGTGAGTTACTGTCATAGTCTTAGTCCTATGTGTATACTGGAAGCAATGTGAGTTACTGTTACAGCCTTTGTCCTATGTATAAACAGGAATCAATGGGAGTTACTGTTGTAGCCTTACTACTATGTGTATACAGGAAGCAATGTGAGTTACTGTTACAGCCTTTGTCCTATGTGTATACAGGAAGCAATGGGAGTTACTGTTACAGCCTTAGTCCTATGTGTACACACGAAGCAATGGGAGTTACTGTCGTAGCCTTAGTCCTATGTGTATACAGGCAGCAATGTGAGTTATTGTCGTAGCCTTAGTCCTATGTGTATACAGGAAGCAATGTGAGTTACTGTTACAGCGTTAGTCCTACGTGTATAGAGGAAGCAATGTGAGTTACTGCTACAGCCTTATTCCTATGTGTATACAGGAAGCAATGGGAGTGACTGTTGTAGCCTTAGTCCTATGTGTACAGGAAGCAATGTGAGTTACTGTTACAGCCTTAGTCCTACGTGTATACAGGAAGCAATGTGAGTTACTCTCCTAGCCTTAGTCCTGCGTGTATACAGGAAGCAATGTGAGTTACTGTTGCAGCCTTAGTCCTATGTGTATAGAGGAAGCAATGTGAGTTACTATCGTAGCCTTAGTCCTACGTGTATACAGGAAGCAATGTGAGTTACTGTTACAGCCTTAGTCCTATGTGTATACAGGAAGCAATATGAGCTACTGTCGTAGCCTTAGTCCTATATGTATACAGGAAGCAATGTGAGTTACTGTCGTAGCCTTAGTCCTACGTGTATACAGGAAGCAATGTGAGCTACTCTTGTAGCCTTAGTTCTATGTGTATACAGGAGGCAACATGAGTTACTGTTGTAGCCTTAGTCCTATGTGTATACAGGAAGCAATGTGAGTTACTGTTGTAGCGTTAGTTCTATGTGTATACAGGAAGCAACGTGAGTTACTGTTGTAGCCTTAGTCCTATGTGTATACAGGAAGCAATGTGAGTTACTGTTGTAGCCTTAGTCCTATGTGTGTACAGGAAGCAATGGGAGTTACTGTTACAGCCTTAGTCCTACGTGTATACAGGAAGCAATGTGAGTTACTTTCGTAGCCTTAGTCCTACGTGTATACAGGAAGCAATGTGAGTTACTGTTACCGCGTTAGTCCTATGTGTATACAGGAAGCAATGTGAGTTACTGTCGTAGCCTTAGTCCTATATGTATACAGGAAGCAATGTGAGTTACTGTCGTAGCCTTAGTCCTACGTGTATACAGGAAGCAATGTGAGTGACTGTTGTAGCCTTAGTTCTATCTGTATACAGGAAGCAACATGAGTTACTGTTGTAGCCTTAGTCCTATGTGTATACAGGAAGCAATGTGAGTTACTGTTGTAGCCTTAGTTCTATGTGTATACAGGAAGCAACGTGAGTTACTGTCGTAGCCTTAGTCCTATGTGTATACAGGAAGCAATATGAGTTACTGTCGCAGCCTTAGTCCTATGTGTATACAGGAAGCAATGTGAGTTACTGTCGTAGCTTTAGTCCTACGTGTATACAGGAAGCAATGTGAGTTACTGTTGTAGCCTTAGTTCTATGTGTATACAGGAAGCAATGTGAGTTACTCTCGTAGCTTTAGTCCTACGTGTATACAGGAAGCAACGTGAGTTACTGTTGTAGCCTTAGTCCTATGTGTATACAGGAAGCAATGTGAGTTACTGTTGTAGCCTTAGTCCTTTGTGTATACAGGAAGCAATGTGAGTTACTGTTACAGCCTTAGTCCTACGTGTATACAGGAAGCAATGTGAGTTACTGTCCTAGCCTTAGTCCTGCGTGTATACAGGAATTAATGTGAGTTACTGTTGCGGCCTTAGTCCTATATGTATACAGGAAGCAATGTGAGTTACTGTCGTAGCCTTAGTCCTATATGTATACAGGAAGCAATGTGAGTTACTGTCGTAGCCTTAGTCCTACGTGTATACAGGAAGCAATGTGAGTGACTGTTGTAGCCTTAGTTCTATCTGTATACAGGAAGCAACATGAGTTACTGTTGTAGCCTTAGTCCTATGTGTATACAGGAAGCAATGTGAGTTACTGTTGTAGCCTTAGTTCTATGTGTATACAGGAAGCAACGTGAGTTACTGTCGTAGCCTTAGTCCTATGTGTATACAGGAAGCAATATGAGTTACTGTCGCAGCCTTAGTCCTATGTGTATACAGGAAGCAATGTGAGTTACTGTCGTAGCTTTAGTCCTACGTGTATACAGGAAGCAATGTGAGTTACTGTTGTAGCCTTAGTTCTATGTGTATACAGGAAGCAATGTGAGTTACTCTCGTAGCTTTAGTCCTACGTGTATACAGGAAGCAACGTGAGTTACTGTTGTAGCCTTAGTCCTATGTGTATACAGGAAGCAATGTGAGTTACTGTTGTAGCCTTAGTCCTTTGTGTATACAGGAAGCAATGTGAGTTACTGTTACAGCCTTAGTCCTACGTGTATACAGGAAGCAATGTGAGTTACTGTCCTAGCCTTAGTCCTGCGTGTATACAGGAATTAATGTGAGTTACTGTTGCGGCCTTAGTCCTATGTGTATAGAGGAAGCAATGTGAGTTACTGTCGTAGCCTTAGTCCTACCTGTATACAGGAAGCAATGTGAGTTACTGTTACAGCCTTAGTCCTATGTGTATACAGGAAGCAATGTGAGCTACTGTCGTAGCCTTAGTCCTATATGTATACAGGAATCAATGTGAGTTACTGTCGTAGCCTTAGTCCTACGTGTATACAGGAAGCAATGTGAGCTACTGTTGTAGCCTTAGTTCTATGTGTATACAGGAGGCAACGTGAGTTACTGTTCTAGCCTTAGTCCTATGTGTATACAGGAAGCAATGTGAGTTACTGTCATAGCCTTAGTCCTATGTGTATAGAGGAACAAATGTGAGTTACTGTTACAGCCTGAGTCCTACGTGTATACAGGAAGCAGTGTGAGTTACTGTCCTAGCCTTAGTTCTACGTGTATACAGGAAGCAATGTGAGTAACTGTTACAACCTTAGTCCTATGTGTATACAGGAAGCAAAGTGAATTACTGTTATAGCCTTAGTCCTATGTGTATACAGGAAGCAATGTGAGTTACTGTCGTAGCCTTAGTCCTACGTGTATACAGGAAGCAATGTGAGTTACTGTTACAGCCTTAGTCCTATGTGTATACAGGAAGCAATGTGGGTTACTGTCGTAGCCTCAGTTCTCTGAGTATACAGGAAGGAATGTGAGTTACTGTTGTAGTCTTAGTTCTCTGAGTATACAGGAAGCAATGTGAGTTACTATTGTAGCCTTAGTTCTATGTGTATACAGGAAGCAACGTGAGATACTGTTGTAGCCTTAGTCCTATGTGTATACAAGAAGCAATGTGAGTTACTGTTGTAGCCTTATTTCTATGTGTATACAGGAAGCAACGTGAGTGACTGTCGTAGCCTTAGTCCTACGTGTATACAGGAAGCAATGTGAGTTACTGTCGTAGCCTTAGTCCTATGTGTATACAGGAAGCAATGTGAGTTACTTTCGTAGCCTTAGTCCTATGTGTATACAGGAAGCAATGTGAGTGACTGTTGTAGCCTTAGTCCTATGTGTATACAGGAAGCAATCGGAGTTACTGTTACAGCCTTAGTCCTACGTGTATACAGGAAGCCATGTGAGTTACTGTCGTAGCCTTAGTCCTATGTGTATACAGGAAGCAATGTGAGTTACTGTCGTAGCCTTCGTCCTATGTGTATACGGGAAGCAATGTGAGCTACTGTCGTAGCCTTTGTCCTACGTGTATACAGGAAGCAATGTGAGTTACTGTTACAGCCTTAGTCCTATGTATAAACAGGAATCAATGGGAGTTACTGTTTTAGCCTTAGTCCTATGTGTATACAGGAAGCAATGTGAGTTACTGTTACAGCCTTTGTCCTACCTGTATACAGGAAGCAATGTGAGTTACTGTCCTAGCCTTACTCCTACGTGTATACAGGAAGCAATGTGAGTTACTGTCGTAGCCTTAGTCCTACGTGTATACAGGAAGCAATGTGAGTTACTGTCATAGTCTTAGTCCTATGTGTATACTGGAAGCAATGTGAGTTACTGTTACAGCCTTTGTCCTATGTATAAACAGGAATCAATGGGAGTTACTGTTGTAGCCTTACTACTATGTGTATACAGGAAGCAATGTGAGTTACTGTTACAGCCTTTGTCCTATGTGTATACAGGAAGCAATGGGAGTTACTGTTACAGCCTTAGTCCTATGTGTACACACGAAGCAATGGGAGTTACTGTCGTAGCCTTAGTCCTATGTGTATACAGGCAGCAATGTGAGTTATTGTCGTAGCCTTAGTCCTATGTGTATACAGGAAGCAATGTGAGTTACTGTTACAGCGTTAGTCCTACGTGTATAGAGGAAGCAATGTGAGTTACTGCTACAGCCTTATTCCTATGTGTATACAGGAAGCAATGGGAGTGACTGTTGTAGCCTTAGTCCTATGTGTACAGGAAGCAATGTGAGTTACTGTTACAGCCTTAGTCCTACGTGTATACAGGAAGCAATGTGAGTTACTCTCCTAGCCTTAGTCCTGCGTGTATACAGGAAGCAATGTGAGTTACTGTTGCAGCCTTAGTCCTATGTGTATAGAGGAAGCAATGTGAGTTACTATCGTAGCCTTAGTCCTACGTGTATACAGGAAGCAATGTGAGTTACTGTTACAGCCTTAGTCCTATGTGTATACAGGAAGCAATATGAGCTACTGTCGTAGCCTTAGTCCTATATGTATACAGGAAGCAATGTGAGTTACTGTCGTAGCCTTAGTCCTACGTGTATACAGGAAGCAATGTGAGCTACTCTTGTAGCCTTAGTTCTATGTGTATACAGGAGGCAACATGAGTTACTGTTGTAGCCTTAGTCCTATGTGTATACAGGAAGCAATGTGAGTTACTGTTGTAGCGTTAGTTCTATGTGTATACAGGAAGCAACGTGAGTTACTGTTGTAGCCTTAGTCCTATGTGTATACAGGAAGCAATGTGAGTTACTGTTGTAGCCTTAGTCCTATGTGTGTACAGGAAGCAATGGGAGTTACTGTTACAGCCTTAGTCCTACGTGTATACAGGAAGCAATGTGAGTTACTTTCGTAGCCTTAGTCCTACGTGTATACAGGAAGCAATGTGAGTTACTGTTACCGCGTTAGTCCTATGTGTATACAGGAAGCAATGTGAGTTACTGTCGTAGCCTTAGTCCTATATGTATACAGGAAGCAATGTGAGTTACTGTCGTAGCCTTAGTCCTACGTGTATACAGGAAGCAATGTGAGTGACTGTTGTAGCCTTAGTTCTATCTGTATACAGGAAGCAACATGAGTTACTGTTGTAGCCTTAGTCCTATGTGTATACAGGAAGCAATGTGAGTTACTGTTGTAGCCTTAGTTCTATGTGTATACAGGAAGCAACGTGAGTTACTGTCGTAGCCTTAGTCCTATGTGTATACAGGAAGCAATATGAGTTACTGTCGCAGCCTTAGTCCTATGTGTATACAGGAAGCAATGTGAGTTACTGTCGTAGCTTTAGTCCTACGTGTATACAGGAAGCAATGTGAGTTACTGTTGTAGCCTTAGTTCTATGTGTATACAGGAAGCAATGTGAGTTACTCTCGTAGCTTTAGTCCTACGTGTATACAGGAAGCAACGTGAGTTACTGTTGTAGCCTTAGTCCTATGTGTATACAGGAAGCAATGTGAGTTACTGTTGTAGCCTTAGTCCTTTGTGTATACAGGAAGCAATGTGAGTTACTGTTACAGCCTTAGTCCTACGTGTATACAGGAAGCAATGTGAGTTACTGTCCTAGCCTTAGTCCTGCGTGTATACAGGAATTAATGTGAGTTACTGTTGCGGCCTTAGTCCTATATGTATACAGGAAGCAATGTGAGTTACTGTCGTAGCCTTAGTCCTATATGTATACAGGAAGCAATGTGAGTTACTGTCGTAGCCTTAGTCCTACGTGTATACAGGAAGCAATGTGAGTGACTGTTGTAGCCTTAGTTCTATCTGTATACAGGAAGCAACATGAGTTACTGTTGTAGCCTTAGTCCTATGTGTATACAGGAAGCAATGTGAGTTACTGTTGTAGCCTTAGTTCTATGTGTATACAGGAAGCAACGTGAGTTACTGTCGTAGCCTTAGTCCTATGTGTATACAGGAAGCAATATGAGTTACTGTCGCAGCCTTAGTCCTATGTGTATACAGGAAGCAATGTGAGTTACTGTCGTAGCTTTAGTCCTACGTGTATACAGGAAGCAATGTGAGTTACTGTTGTAGCCTTAGTTCTATGTGTATACAGGAAGCAATGTGAGTTACTCTCGTAGCTTTAGTCCTACGTGTATACAGGAAGCAACGTGAGTTACTGTTGTAGCCTTAGTCCTATGTGTATACAGGAAGCAATGTGAGTTACTGTTGTAGCCTTAGTCCTTTGTGTATACAGGAAGCAATGTGAGTTACTGTTACAGCCTTAGTCCTACGTGTATACAGGAAGCAATGTGAGTTACTGTCCTAGCCTTAGTCCTGCGTGTATACAGGAATTAATGTGAGTTACTGTTGCGGCCTTAGTCCTATGTGTATAGAGGAAGCAATGTGAGTTACTGTCGTAGCCTTAGTCCTACCTGTATACAGGAAGCAATGTGAGTTACTGTTACAGCCTTAGTCCTATGTGTATACAGGAAGCAATGTGAGCTACTGTCGTAGCCTTAGTCCTATATGTATACAGGAATCAATGTGAGTTACTGTCGTAGCCTTAGTCCTACGTGTATACAGGAAGCAATGTGAGCTACTGTTGTAGCCTTAGTTCTATGTGTATACAGGAGGCAACGTGAGTTACTGTTCTAGCCTTAGTCCTATGTGTATACAGGAAGCAATGTGAGTTACTGTTGTAGCGTTAGTTCTATGTGTATACAGGAAGCAACGTGAGTTACTGTTGTAGCCTTAGTCCTATGTGTATACAGGAAGCAATGTGAGTTACTGTTGTAGCCTTAGTCCTATGTGTGTACAGGAAGCAATGGGAGTTACTGTTACAGCCTTAGTCCTACGTGTATACAGGAAGCAATGTGAGTTACTTTCGTAGCCTTAGTCCTATGTGTATACAGGAAGCAATGTGAGTTACTGTCCTAGCCTTAGTCCTATGTGTATACAGGAAGCAATGTGAGTTACTGTCCTAGCCTTAGTCCTATGTGTATACAGGAAGCAATGTGAGTTACTGTTACAGCCTTAGTCCTACGTGTATACAGGAAGCAATGTGAGTTACTGTTACAGCCTTAGTCCTATGTGTATACAGGAATCAATGGGAGTTACTGTTGTAGCCTTAGTCCTATGTGTATACAGGAAGCAATGTGAGTTACTTTTACAGCCTTAGTCCTACGTGTATACAGGAAGCAATGTGAGTTACTGTCCTAGCCTTAGTCCTACGTGCATACAGGAAGCAATGTGAGTTACTGTCATAGCCTTAGTCCTATGTGTATACAGGAAGCAATGTGAGTTACTGTTACAGCCTTTGTCCTACGTGTATACAGGAAGCAATGTGAGTTACTCTTACAGCCTTAGTCCTACGTGTATACAGGAAGCAATGTGAGTTACTGTCGTCGCCTTAGTCCTATGTGTATACAGGAAGCAATGTGAGTTACTGTCGTAGCCTTAGTCCTACGTGTATACAGGAAGCAATGTGAGTTACTGTTGTAGCCTTAGTTCTATGTATATACAGGAAGCAACGTGAGTTAGTTTTGTAGCCTTAGTCCTATGTGTATACAGGAAGCAACGTGAGTTACTGTTGTAGCCTTAGTTCTATGTGTATACAGGAAGCAACGTGAGTTACTGTCGTAGCCTTAGTCCTATGTGTATACAGGAAGCAATGTGAGTTACTGTCGTAGCCTTACTCCTATGTGTATACAGGAAGCAATGTGAGTTACTGTCGTAGCCTTAGTCCTACGTGTATACAGGAAGCAATGTGAGTTACTGTCCTAGCCTTAGTCCTACGTGTATACAAGAAGCAATGTGAGTTACTGTTACAGCCTTAATCCTACGTGTGTACAGGAAGCAATGTGAGTTACTGTCCTAGCCTTAGTCCTACGTGTATACAGGAAGTAATGTGAGTTACTGTTACAGCCTTAGTCCTACGTGTATACAGGAAGCAATGTGAGTTACTGTTACAGCCTTAGTTCTATGTGTATACGGGAAGCAATGTGAGTTACTGTTACAGCCTTAGTTCTATGTGTGTACAGGTAGCAATGTGAGTTACTGTTGTAGCCTTAATGTGTCCAGCTTCCTGCGTACTTTCAGGCTGCTCCTGGAGACACTTTTTCTCTCTTCTTCCCTTGGGCTTCCCAGAACCTGGCCACTCTCTTCAGTTGTCGCCGCTGCAGTCGCACAGAGAGGAAAAGGCCAACCGTTGACAGGTTCTGCACCCGCTTCTGCCTTGCTTTCCTCATCAGAAGGGAGATGGAAGTGAGATGCCTAGGATGGCCGACATTCTCCCTGCTGTGCACCTGTACCCAGCTGAGCCCCTGGCCCTTCTCCGTGACTCGCGGACACTCTCCAGAGCTGCTTGCACACTCCCTGCGGCCGTCTGCCCAAGAGTAGCCCACCTGGCCTCTCGTGAGCCTCTCCAGGTTCCTGGGCTGGGTCACAATGCTTCTTTGAACTCTCAGACCCAGCCACCCCAGCTCCGATGCTTTGTTCTTCTTCCACCTGGGAAACTCGTGTTTCTGCCTCAAGACCCTGCAAAGCCTGCCCTCTCTCAGGAGCTCTTTCTGCCAGCCCTGGTGCCTCCACAAGCCTAGACTGCCCTCCACCCCTACACGCTGTGCAAGCCCGTGTGTCTGCGCTCACTGTCCTGTGTGGTCCCGGCAGCTGTCCTCACCTGGGCCTCATGGTATTTGGAGGAACGGTCTTCATCTCCAGCTCTGTGCTTTGGGGACTCGTGCAGGGGCTGGAAGTCAGGAGTTCATAAATGCTTGTTGGATAAAGTACTGAGTAGAACGTCCTGGCGAGTGACAAGAGTCACTGACCCACAACTGTGACTCCCAACCCGCAAACTCCCGGGCTCTCGAGATTCAGCAGCCCATAGTGCGTGGAGGTGCTGGAGCATGACCTTGATAAAATTGCTGTACTCGTGTGTATAAGACACGAAAGCCGAGGCCTGGCTGATCTGCCTCCTCCCCCGTCAGGGCTGTGCGGGCCTCGGTGCGAACGCTGCAGCTCCATCAGCAGCCATGACGCCCACAGCTGCACAGGGGACCCTGGTGGTCCATCAATGGGGACCTCAAACGTCAGAGACATCAATAAAAGAATTAATTGCATTTTAATTATTTTTTTAAAACCTCATCATTTTCCTGAAGCCGGAAACGATGGCTCTGCCTGTCCCTTGGTTTGCGGGCCTGCTAAGGAAGGCGCCAACGTCCCTCCGAGAAGCAAGCTGTCTTTCATGCCTCGAAGCCTCGCAGAGGACATGGAGCAGGCCACCCCCAAGGACGTCCAGAGACCAGCCAGTCCCGTCCACACCCGGACAAAGGTGAAAACAGCCAGGCGGACACACCGCCTTCCTTCCCCAGGCCTGTCCGTTACACCCGAAGAACCACCAGTCCGTCCAGAAAGCACCCAAGGGCCCACACCGCCAGGGGAGTCGGCGAGCATTCACACTGCCACGGGAGTCGGCTGCAGGCCGAAGTGCTGGGCACGTTGGGAAGGGGAGGTCTCTGTGAGAACACAGACACTGGAGGTCCTGAGTTGTGTCCTGACATCACAGTTCCCTGGACCTTCTTCTCGGATTCCAGTCTTTCCTCCTCTTCGCAGCTCGGGTGTCTGTGTTGGGGATCCCCTGGAGAGTGCATTTCTGAGGGCACCGAGACCCTATGTGCAGTGGGAGGCTGCAGCTGATGCCCCCGGGGATTTCCTCCAGGGTTTCTTCTAGGGTCCCCCCACCCCTGTCATCCCATCTCATAGACGCCTCTAGGCGATGCCCACTGGGGGCTGCAGCTCCACCCGCAGCTGGGGGCCACATCAACATGACTGCGCCTCCCGCTGGCACCAGACACCACCACTCACCACTGCTTGCTTGAAAATAGCCCCAAAAGAACATAGATTCCAACATGGGTATTTCCATGAGAATAAAGGAAGTCTGAAAAATCCATGTAGAGTTACTTCGCACCGTGTGAAAATCAATAAATGTGTGTCTGTGTGTAAGTGTGTCCAAGTGCATATGAGTGTTGCCTGTGTGTGTGCAAGTGCATGTGTGTGTGTGTGAGTGCATGGAAGTGCATGTGAGTTGTAAGACCATGTGTATGCATGTGAGTGTGTGTAAATGTGTGAGTGCGTGTGTCTATGGGTGTTGTGTAAGTGCATAGGTGCGTGTATGTGTGAGTGCGAGTGTGTGTGAGTGCATGTGTAACTCCATGTGTGTATGTGAATGCCTGTGTGAGTCCATGAGTATGTGTGTGTGTGCCTGTGAGTGCATGTGTGTGTATGGGAGTGTGTGAGTGCATGTGTGTGCATATTACTGTGTAAGTGCATGTGTGTGCATCAGTGCATGTGTATGTGTGTGAGTCCGTGTATGTGGCAGTGCATGTGTGAGTGTATGGATGTGCATGAGTGCATGTGTGTGTGGTTGTGAGTGCATGTGTGAGTGTGTGAGTGCATGCATGAGTTTGTGTGTGAGTGCATGTGTGTGTTGCATATTTGTGGAGTGCATGTGTGTGTGAATGTGGCTGAGTGCAAGTGCATGTGTGAATGTGCTCGTGTGTGTGAAAGTGTGATTGTGTGAGTGCATGTGTTTGTGTGTGCATGTGTGTTTGTGTGTGCATGTGTCTAAGCGTGTGAGTGCATATGTGAGTGCATGTTAGTGTATGAATGCATGAGTGCATGATAGTGTGAGTGTGTGTGTGCAAGTGTGTGTGAGTGGTTGTGAGTGCATGTGTGAATGTGTGTGCAGGGGTGTGTGTATGTGTGCCTGTGTGTAAGTGCATGTGAGTGGATGTGTGAGTGTGCGTGGGTGTGTAGAGGTGCATGTGTGTCTGTGAGCGCATGTGCGTGTGTGTGTCTGTGAGTGTGTGTGTGAGCATGTGTGCATGAGCGTGAGTGTGAATGCGTTTGGGAGTGTGTACATGTGTGAGTGCATGTGTGTGTCTGAGTGCATGTTCATGTGTGATTGAGAATGCGTGTGTGTGTGCAGGTGTATGAGGGCGTGTGTATGACTGTGCATGTAAGATCATGGTGTGTGCCTGCGTGTGTGTGCGCGCATGTGTTTGAGTGTGGGTCCATGTGTGTCTGAGAGTGCGAGTGTGTGCATGTGTGTGCATATGTGAGTGCATGTGTAAGGGTGTTTGTGTGTGAGTGTGAGTTGTGCTTTTTTCTTTTTGAGATGGAGTCTCGCTCTGTCACCAGGCTGGAGTGCAGTGGTGCCATCTCGGCTCACTGCAACTTCCACCTCGGGGGTTCAAGCCATTCTCCTGCCTCAGCATCCAGAGTAGCTGGGATTACGGCGCTTGCCACCACGCCCAGCTAATTTTTTGTATTTTTAGGAAAGACAGTGTTTCACCAGGTTGGCCAGGCTGGTTGTGAATTCCTGACCTCAGGTGATCCGCCCACCTCAGCCTCCCAAAGTGCTGGGATTACAAGGATGAAATGTGTGTGTTTGTCTGTTTATTTTTAATCTCAGATCCCACATCCCACAGTTTTTCCTCCTCGTCACAGGCCTGGCTACGTTGCGGCATTCATGATTTCCTTCATGAGCAGCGGCATTTCCCATCGGGTGGGCAGGTGGGCCTGGGCTGCACCGTGTTCTGCTCTACTCGGAGCGGCCCCTCTGTCCCTGTGGCATCGCCTCTTGGCTCCCGGCCGGCTGGGCTCCCTGTGTCACCGACTCCCAGGAGAGGCTTCCGAGGCTGCTTTGCCTTCTCTCCAGGCCCGGCTGCGAGGGATGCCTGGCCAGGGACGGGACAAACCCCGCAGAGGGGGCCGTGCGGAGCCCTGAAGGGAACCGGGCAGGGCGGGAGAGACAGATGGCCTGAATTTCCCACCGATCGCCGAGCGGCACATTGGCCGGGGCCGTGATGGATGAAGTCCTTCAGCCTCAGTCCCATGGCGCGGGGGGACCACCACCCACACAGCACACACCACACACCACCCACACACCACCCACACAGCACACACCACACACCACCCACACACCACCCACACAGCACACACCACACACCACCCACACACCACACACACACCACACACCACCCACACACCACCCACACAGCACACACCACACACCACCCACACACCACACACACACCACACACCACCCACACACCACCCACACAGCACACACCACACACCACCCACACACCACCCACACAGCACACACCACACACCACCCACACACCACACACACACCACACCCCACACCACACACCACCCACACACCACACACACACCATACACCACACACCACCCACACAGCACACACCACACCACACACACCACACACACCACACACCACAGCACACACCATGCCACACATCACACACCACACCCCACACCACACACCACCCACACAGCACACACCACACACCACCCACACACCACACACACACCACACACCACACACACACCACACACCACCCACACAGCACACACCACACACCACCCACACAGCACACACCACACACCACCCACACACCACACACCACACCACACACACCACACACACCACACACCACAGCACACACCATGCCACACATCACACACCACACCCCACACCACACACCACCCACGTACCACACAGCATTTTCTGGACTGGCAGTGACTCCGGCCTTTCCTGCAGATTCTTCCCAGGAGCAGGCCTGGCCGAGGCCTGCTCTGAGCATGCGTGGCCTCACCGCCGCCGAAACCAGACCCAGCACAAGCCAGTGCATGCAAGGGGATGTTGATTTCACGTTTCCTCTCTGAATCCATTAATATTTTATGAGGCCACACAGAGGGTTCTTGCACTAGATGTTTCTCTCTCTTTTTAATCATGTAATGTGCTATAAAGCATGATATATTGACAAGAGGGAAGGGAAACCAAAGTTTGTTTAGCTCAGAGGGGGGAAAGCCAAACACACATTTTGAAGATTTCGACAGACATCCCTGAGGCTGAAGGGTCGCTCAGGTCATTTGACGTCTTGACAAACGAGTCTGTTCTCTTCTGGTTTCACAGCTGGAGTCGTGGGCACGTCCCAGCAAAGGGACACCGTTCGCAGAAATAGCATAACCTTCCCAGCACGGGTGCCCCAGCCTCCAGCCAGACCACAAGCCAGCTCCTTTCTGAGACCAGAGGCCAGCACTGTTCTCAAAAGAGGGAAGGGGAAGCAGCCCCCAAAGCTGACCATGAATACTCCAAACACGTCGTCCAGTCTCCTCTCTCTCCTCAGCCCCCAGGCTGCAGCCGCACCACTGCAGTACCTCCTGGTATCCCAGATTCCAAACTGGATGGTCCTCAAGGGCTGCCGTGACTCCCCTCTCTGCCCTCAGCACTCACCCGCTCATGGGGGAGCGTGGAGACTGCTGGGAGCTCCAGAGGCATTTGCAGCACGGGAGAGCCAGTTCCCATTTATGAGTGACTGCCACTGTCACGGGCACCGCCCCCTCGGTGCCGGGTGCATTACTGAAGAGTGAGGCCAGCCCCTAGTGTGGACAGTCCAGAGGGAGAGTAGAGTGAGCCCCGCCGTGTGCGCAGTCCAGATGGGCAGTAAGGCCAGCTCCCCAGTGTAGAAAATCAAGATGATGAGTAAGTGGATTATCCAGTGTAGATAATCATGATAAGGAATAAGGTAAACTCCCCAGTGTAGACAGTCAAGATGAGTAGTAAGTAAACTAGTAAACTCCCAGTGTTGACACTGATGTGGGTAAGAAGATGAGTTCCCCAGTGTAGACAGATGAGATGGATATTAAGGTGAGCTCCCAGTGTAGACAGCTGGGATGGGGAGTAAGTGAGCTCCCAGTGTAGACAGTCTAGGTGGGTAATAAGGGGAGCTCCCACTGTAGACAGCTGAAAATATTGATTCATCATTTTTATTTAAAATGCAGAAATGCAGTAGATTCCCTGCATTAGTGAACAAGCATTTGTTGCTTTTGTGACTTGTGAACAGTGTCACACTTCCGAGACATGAAATAACAGGCCATTTGCTGATCCCATGCGAAGTGAGGTTCTGTGTGAGAGAAAGTATCTGAGCTAGAGAATGGGTTGGCCAAGCCCCCTGCAGCTCAGTTCAGCGGGCTTTTTTCTTCTTTCCTCCTTGTCAGACATACATTTTACCAGTTAATTTAGAAGCTGCAGGGATAGTCACCAATAAGAGGATTCCAAACTGTTAAGAATTAGAAAGCGAGGTTATATGGGAAACAAAACACGTCATTGTAACCACAGAGTGGCTCAAGTCTATGTAGGGTGAGAATGAATTTCAAATCCTTTCAAACACTGTGAGAAGCTGATCTTGATGTTCTTTTGAAGTTTTCAGCTGGCAGCGAGCTGAGCTGAGGCTGGCACGCCTCTCCTGGGTCCTGTCACCTGAAGAGGAGGAAGGCCTCCAAGGCTCCTGTGGACAGACAGCAGGGGCACTTTCCCAGCTAAAGCACGAGCTCTGGCATAGGTCTCTGCATCCAACTTGAATAGACCACATCAGCTTCTCCCCAGGTGATAGTTCCCCCAAGCAGAATGCACATTGCCAGAGTCCCTCCGCTAATTTGTACTCCTCTGTTGTGATAGGAAATGCGAGTTCCTTGGCCGGCATTCCTATTTCCCCCTTTTTCCCTGATTTCCTTTGAAGTGGCGATATGCCCAGCTATCACCTTTATTTCCAGCCTGTCTCGCACCTAGGAATTTCCAAAAAATGTAATTTACAGTGATAGAGTGAAGTTTCCAATAAAGGAACTTGAATTTTGTGCCCCCTTTGCCTTTCTCTACATCTTTCTTCTTCTGACCTGGAATGTGAAAATGATGGCTAGAAGTCAGCAAGCATCCTGTGACCACAGGGTAACTTCGGGGAGAGAAGCAAGGAGGCATTAAGGATGGCGGGACCGAGAGATTAAACGAGCCTCGGATGTCGTGGACTTACCGCACCAGCCCTGAATTGCTTGTCTCCAGACTTCTCATGAGAAAAAAAAATCTAATTTATTTAAGCCATGATCATTTGGGGTCTCTACTACCCTACTACAGCCAAACACCATTTGTAAATGGCACATTGTACTTTTTAATCTTAAGAAAACAATGGACATATGCTTCACATTTCACCTTAATCATGCAGCTGTAGCAACAGCAGCCTGCAACATCTCATTATCTAAAGGCGGCTTCACTCTAATGAACTAACAGATACCAACGAGTGAATGTATCACTCCTGCTAATTAGTTGTTGTGTTTTCAAATAGGGTCTTCTGGAGTGATGACTTTACCTATAGCAGTGAAATTTTGTCACTTGGCAGGCTAAGACAGATGCTGGGGTATATGAGTAATTTAGGTCTCATTAAGGCATAGTGTACAGGTGGCACCTTAGCTTTCTGTGTGCTGGCCCAGCCTTTAACCAAAACAGCTTAAAGACTGGGCCTTTAGAGGCTGAGTAAAGGCCCAGTTCTACCAAAAACGGTATACCCTACCCTGATTGCACTAGACACGAAGATGCTACCTGAAGCAGGATGACTCACAGAGAATATAGCAGAGCCAAGGCAGAAGTGCAGACGAGTAGGATATGACTGGAATTTGAGGAACTACATTTCTCAAGTTATCACTGTCTGTCCAAGAGTTTTGACCACAAATTGAGTTCCCTTTTTTTAATTGTGATTAACAAACATCAGACCAGCTTAAACATCAGTTAGACAGTCTATGCATAATGTGTACCTTTTCATCAGAAAGACGGTGCAGACACAGAAGGGCTGGAATCCATCAGGGTCAGCAATTGAGGAAGATGAATGGAAGAGCGGGGGAGTAATTTGCTGCCATCCATGAAAAATGCGCTGGCAGAGAGTCTCGGGGACTTGCCAAGCCCCCTTTTAGAGCGTTGTCCAACGCTAATTGTCACTCCAGATTTGATATTCACATTAGCCACAACAAGTGTTTCCAGTTTGGAATCCCTAAGAACTCTTCAAATATCTGGCATCCATGTGTTAAACAAAAATTTTCTCCTAGCTGAATTTGTTTATAAGTTATGAGTGGGACGTTAACAAAGCTTTCCGTTGACCAGCACAGCGCTCATTAAGCAATAACAAAGGCTTAGCAGGCAGCGTATGATCTCAGGAGTCATTTAAAAATTAAAAGGGACAATAATGCTGATCTAAATGGTCAGTTTCCTTGCTCTCTGCAGAGACAGGTACTGTATCTGTTCTTAATTTGAAGAGTAGCCAGCTGGCTCCCCACTGAAATGTGATATTGTTATAAACAAACTCGCATCATAAAGCAATTGAGCAAGGAAGGCCCTCTGGAGGGAGGGGACTGCCTTTTAGTTATTCAGACAGATAAAGAGGGGCCAGGATTGCCCTGCGAAGCAAAGCAGGATGTGAAAAGCAGCTACGGCGGGGCTGTCAGGCAGCAATAGCAGCGTCCAGCTGGTCACCTTGCACACAGCAGCAGGTGTATTTATTATATCAAGAATCCACCTCCTCAGTGCACATTATAGGAGCCACCTCTTTCCATTAAATAACAACATAATCAATTGCATGAATCGTGGCTGAAAGAAACGTTACCTTGCAAAGGTGGATGGTCTGGCAGAAATCTTGCCACCATTCTAAGGGGATTTAGAAAAACCTGTGAAGTTAGAGTAAGAGGAAGTTGAAATTCTATCAAGAAGCTTCTATTTTTCACCCCAGCCTGAAGGTGGGGATGATAACCACAGACGTATAGTTGGCCTCTTAGGGCTGACGAAACAAGTGTGATGTTTGACAGTAATAGCTGTTACATAATTCACTTCCTACTTAAGTTTTTAATAGTACTTGGGCACACATACACGAGTAATGGAGGAAAGAAAAAATTGGGTGAGCCTAATTTCTCACAGCAATCTCCACACAGCTGGATGTTTCTCAAACATTTTAAAGTGTTTTGATCAGTTAAAAAGATTTAAAGCATTATTTTCTTAGAAATTCTGACAAAATGTTTCTACGAAATTAACTAGTTGTTCTAAATTACATATTATTTCATTAATTGCCAATACAGGTTATATTTTTAAAGCAAAATCACATTAACAATCCTTTCATGTAAGAATCTTCCATTTCCAAAATTCTTTGGTAATGTAACTTGCAAAATAATCTGTATCCTCTCAGCTTTCAAACTTCTGTCTATTGGGCTGTTCATCCAAATAAGTGTGAATTAATTAGATCCATAATTCCACGTTAATTTTGCAATTAAAATGAAAAATATTACAATACCACCTTTTGTGTAGTAATTTAAGCTTCAGGTGTGAGTTTATTGTTCCTCAAAATGGGCCAGGAGAGGAAAATAAAGGAGCTAGGACCAGGCACACAATTTTCCTGCCTTGGAGGGCACAGGTGCTGGAGAAAGTGGCCCAGGAGTAGAGGGTGACTGTTGAGGGCCACAGGTGAGCAGATGAGACGGGCATCCAAGGGAGTAGCAAGCAGTGTGTTGATTCCGGCCAGAGAGTACCAGGGAGATTCAGCTGGATGGAGCAGCATCCACAGGGTGGTCTCCACAGTTGGAATCCACACAGGTCCCAGTACCTGGGCCTGGGGACCAGGACTCTGAGCTGTCGAGAGGTGAACTTGATGACGGCACGAAGAGCATGGGCCAAGCCCGAGTCCGTGAGGTCAGGACCCTGTGGAGGAGGCTGGGAAGGGTGGTGGGGGTTTCCCCAGGAACCAGTGCGGAACACAAGTGTGGACATCCCCAGGACAGGACCCTCAGTGGTCAGGGGGCTGAGTCTCGTTCCTACCACGGCCCTCCTCAGCGTGTGCAATGCCTAGGAGGGGGTGGCCATGTCTTTGTGGGTGCTCAGCAGGTGCCTGGTGCGCAGATGACGGAACGTGGAGTGGAGCAGAGTCAGAAAGGGGCCCGAGGGAGGTGAGCGTGGCCTTGGCACATGGAGTCACGCACCAGGGCAGGAGACCGCATCAGCACCCTTAGAGCCGCGGGCAGCCAGCACTCCTGGAGTGCCACTGGGTCCACGATGATATCCTGGGCGTCCACTTAGTACTAAGCCCCACGGAACCCAGGATCAGGCTAACAGGTACTGAGTCTTCCAGGGTACTTTTGCCCAATCACAAAATGGTTCAGGGTCTGAATCAAGTAGAACCTGACGGCAGGAGGTGCAGAAGTGCACCTGAGAACGTGGGTGGAGGCTCATCCCACTGAGATGGGAAACGAGCTAGAGCCAGCAGGCTTTGTGGACTCCAGGTCTTCCTTTGAAATGCAACCCTTTTTCCTAAACTGTCCACATGGAGAGCATCAGATAAACACAAGGCGTCTTCCCCATAACAACCTGCCAATTAGATGTGAAACCCGCAGCAACATCAAGGATTTTCTGGCCCAATCCAGGAATCCTCCCTTTGGTTTGTAAAAAGGAACTCCAAAATCATGTTCCCAGATCTGGGTAAGTCCGGGCAGAACCAAGGTGCCATGCCTCTAATGAGGGCCAAGCCCTTGCCTCCCCAGGGCTGGCACCGAGGGGGGCGCAGACACCAGCTTCAGAAACACCCCTGTGTAAGTCCCGGGCCAGGCCTCGCCAGCCTCACTCTGCCCTGACCTCGGTCCTCAGCTCACAGGGCATAAACCCCCATACCCCAGCTGCCTGCTCCTCCACCAGGCAGGACCCTCCTGTCTTTGTCCCTCTCGTTGTGGAAAGCTGACTCAATTTACCCACCGGCCACCTTTCCTACATGTACAGGGAAAGTTTGATCACAAATAGGAATATTTTTAAAGTCATGTGATACAGAAACGGGAAAAACTTCATCAAGAAGGACATGTTGTAAGCAAAGTCAATGTCGACCTCAGTTGAAACCACCGCTCCTTTCCATGCCTCAGCTGCGCCGTCGCGGGGCTTGTCGGATCCACGTCGGCGGCTTTGTTTTCACATCTGTCAGTTAAGGATCCAAACGAACACGGTGGCACCGAACCTCCCGCTAGGCAGCTTTCCTGCTCTCCATCCAGCATCTGATGTCTATGAATAATAACGATATGTTACGCAGAGTCCCAAATACCACATTTGCAACTGGAATTGACAGACTGTTGCATCTAATATGATCTGTGTCACATAAATGAAAAGCATAGTCAATTCTTCAAATCGACAATCCAATATTTAGGGACTTGCAGGATGAATGAATTTAAATCCACATTCAAAATAAGATAATTAGTCTCTCTTGCTTGATGAATGATACTATTGTCAAGTGATATCTTTCTGTCACAAGTTTCGGACCAATAGCCCAAAATGAAAATTATCCAGTAAAACGTGATAATTCAGCATTCTGCTGCACAAAGTTATTTGAGATGGGACCATAAATCTTTTGCTAAAAGATGCCAAGCCCAAGGCTCAACTTCGCTGCAGAGAACGCGCTCATTCAGCGTTCGCCATGTCTTCTCAGCCAGCACTGCTCCCCCCGGCAAACAGCATCAGAGTCAAAAATGTGGAGACCAGCCCAGAAGGTCAGGCACATTCCAGGTATCAACATACTTCCAGTGGCTGATGAGCCCTGGCCCTTAAACCGCCAACCCTCCAAATCCCAGGGTTTCCATCCTGCACCCCCAAGCCTCACCTGGCAGAACACCACAGGACCCCCTGTGTACCAGGCTGGGCAGCCTGGCTTCAAGCCCTCCTGCCGGCGTCCTCAGGGGCTCAGGCCAAGGCCACGTGACCACTCTTGGAAGCACCTGGGCTGAGCAGATCTTCCCACGGGCCTCATCACAGACCCGTGGTGGGAACACAGGCCCAGACCTCAGCACCTCGGGGGCGGGCGGCGAGACCACACGTCCACACCACGCCCAGACCTCAGCGCCTCGGGGGCGGGCGGCGAGACCACAAGTCCACACCAGGCCCAGACCTCAGCGCCTCGGGGGCGGGCGGCGAGACCACACGTCCACACCACGCCCAGACCTCAGCGCCTCGGGGGCAGGCGGCGAGACCACATGTCCACACCACGCCCAACGCTCAGCCTGCCAGGCTGGCCTGGGCGCCATGTGGCTGATGGGCACCCACAGTGAGCACCGTGATATGCTCCTCTCTTGCCTGGAAGGCTCTAGACGCTGGTCCTCCTCAGCGTCACACCAAGCCTGCTCAGAGGTGCTGAGAAATCCGGGGAGTCCCTGCAGGGAGGACACGCTTCTGACCCCTTGCTGGTCAGAAATGAAAATTAACCAATGAAATGTGAAAATTCGGCATTTTGTCATACGTGTGTTTACATGTGTATATAAACACGTGAAGATGAAGGGAAAGCAGGGTTGCTATGATAGCAAACAGATGAATAAAAATAAAACACACCATGTTCTCCATATTTTCATATTTTTCAATTGTGAGACTTTACATTCACTTCTGAAACTTTTTAAGACAAAACTTAAAATGGAAAATATCAATCCACTGTGAGTTAATTGCATGCGTTTTTGGCTTCTCCGGCACGTCAGCGGCATAATGTTCACCTCGCAGGAGGAGCTCGGCCTCAGAAGCTTCCTTCCTCTGGCTTCTCTCCTGGGGCGCGTGGGCTGGATCCCCCGTAAGGAGGCACTAAGGTCAGCAGGGCCGTGCGGCCGGGAGGTCTAGGTCCACGGTGAGATCAAGGCTGCACTGTGTCCTTCTGAGGGGCACGTGTCCAGCGTCCCTGTCCATCTGAGCAAAGGGCGCTTGTGCCGTTGGTGGAATCCGTGACTGAAGGCCAAAGCACCTGCACCTGTGAAAACATCAGAACATGGACTTTTCCACGGCACTGACCATGGCACGAAACTAATTGTGTAGGGAGACAGTTAGAAACGACAAAGATGGTGCAGTGTGTGCTCAAGGTGGGGGTCAGCAAAGCATCTCAGCTTGCAGAGCAGCACCAGCTCAGAGCAGGGGCTCTGTGTGCCTTGGGGATATGAATGGATGGATGGACGGACGGATGGATGGATGGACAGACGAATGGAGAAGAGCTCCGCAGTTGAGGAAACGCGTGAGATGAGATGCAGCGTGGCCATGGGTTTCCCCACGTTTTACTTCTACTCTGGGCTCTCCTGGACATCTTCCTTCACATAGAGGGTGTAAACTCATTAACGCCGTCTCTGCTCCCTGTGTTTAGGACCTGGATGGTCTTTGCATGGCAACAAACCCTTTCCCTCTAAGCCAGGCCCACCCCAACAGCCCCCATCATCCAGCAGGACCCCCATCAGCCACCAGCCCCAGACGCCAGCCCCACCTGCTCCCAGATCCCCTGTTTGCCCTCCTGGCCTTGGGAGTTGGATCCAGCCCCAAATCCTTCATGGGACCCTTCAGGCCCTGCCACGGACAATTATAAAGGCCTCACCCGGCTGGCGTCTTGGAGCAGCCTCGGGAGAGCTGCGCTTTGGACTCCGGCCCCTGCCGGCCACACTCTTTCCACATCTGCATGCCTGCCCCGACACCTCCACTGGGGACCCCTTCTTAGGGGCTCAGTTGAGGGGCTTTTCTCCGTCCAAGCCAGTGCCTTTCCATTTCCTTCCCCAGCTCCAGGTCTGTGAGGGGCAGGAACCCATTGTTCAGGCTTCTTGGCAGTGAAAAGACTTCGTCTGTGCCATGTGCCCAGACCTTCAGCCAGTGTGGGTCTGTGGAGAAGAAGGGACATCAGGGCTGCTGCCCTTCTTGCTCACCACATGCCTATGCCGTCACAGAGAGGCTGGATGTTGACTTTCGGTGACTCATAACCAAAACTACACACTCACCACCCAGTGCTCCACAGGCCCCTGGCCTGAACTGCAGACCCCAATTTCAGTGGCCACCATGCCTGTCTCAGTTTCAGCAACTCTGCAAGCAAGGACCCCATTTCTGAGCCCTGGTTCCTGCACAGGCCACAGCCCAGGGTGAGATGTGCACCCTCCATGCCTGGGCAGAGGCTCCTGGTCCAGCCCTGCCCTGCTCCATCTGTGGTCCCCGCAGGAGCAGGAGGCGGAGGGAAGGACAAAGAGGCCTGGACCCCTGCACTGATTACTCCGAACTCGTACTTATGGGACCTGACCCACAGCAGCTTGCTTTCTCTTTCTTTCTTTCTTTCTTTCTTTCTTTTTCGTACTGGAGAAGGAAATTTTTGTTTGCTTAATCTTTTGTTTGTTTGTTTGCCTGTTTTAGGAACCCTGAATTAACAGAATGAAGAATAAGATAATGGAGGAGTTGGCATCGAGTCTCCCCCCTGCCCAGCGCATAAGCCAGGCTTGAGCCCCACAGGTAGAGGCAGAGAAGCCAGAAGCCTGGTGGGCTGTGACTCTGAGAAACCAGTGCACTTGGCACTAGGAATACATCACAATCAAAATGAACAGTAAAAATTAACAAATATAGAACATTCACACTCTAACAGGACTGAGCCCTTCCATGATCTCACTTAATCCTCACAACCCTGGAGGTCATTGCTCTCTTCAACCCTGTGGAGATGAGACAAGACACAGAGAGCAGTGCGCTAAGTTGCCCAAGGCCACGTAACTTGCTGCAGCACAGTCAAGATTTGAGTCCAGGCTCTTAAACTTCACATCAGGAGCTCTCAGCTATCACGTTAAGCCACCTTATTTGCATCTAAGAAGCAAGGATCTTGAGTCTTCTGATTCGGAATTGGGCGTGATCTTTACTGTGCTGCTTGAGGGGTCCAGTGTAAGGTGCTCATTTGAGGATCAGGACATTCTGTCTTCCAGGATTTCATCACCTGCCCATCTAATTACTCATAGACTGGTGGCTTGGAAGACAGTGGAAGAAGTATGCATGGCAGGGCAAGGTCAGGGCAGCAGCCAATGCCAACAAAGCAGAGAAGGAGGAAGAGCCAGAAATGTGGCTTCCTGACCATCTCAGCCATGAGAAACATAGCCCTGAAGACCAAACCCAGGAGCACCGCTGTGAAGATCCACAGCTCGGAATACCATGGCCATGAACACCACAACCATGAACATCACAGCCATGAACACCACAACCATGAACACCACAACCATGAACACCACAACCACGATCACCACAGCCATGAACATCACAGCCATGATCACCACAACCATGAACATCACAGCCATGAACATCACAGCCATGAACACCACAGCCATGATCACCACAGCCATGAACATCACAGCCATGATCACCACAACCATGATCACCACGGCCATGATCACCACAGCCATGATCACCACAGCCATGAACATCACAGCCAGGAACATCACAGCCATGATCGCCACAGCCATGAACACCACAACTACAATCACCACAACCATGAACACCACAACCATGAACACCACAACCACAATCACCACAGCCATGAAAACTACAGCCATGAATACCACAACCATGAACACCACAGCCATGATCACCACAGCCATGATCACCACAACCATGAACATCACAGCCATGATCACCACAACCATGAACACCACAACCATGATCACCACAGCCATAATCACCACAGCCATGAACATCACAGCCAGGAACATCACAGCCATGATCACCACAGCCATGAACACCACAACTACAATCACCACAACCATGAACACCACAACCATGAACACCACAACCACCATCACCACAGCCATAAACATCACAGCCATGATCACCACAGCCATGATCACCACAGCCATGAACACCACAACCATGAACACCACAACCATGACCATCACAGCCATGATCACCACAGCCATGAATACCACAACCATGACCATCACAGCCATCAACACCACAACCATGAACACCACAGCCATGATCACCACAACCATGAACACCACAACCATGAACACCACAACCATGATCACCACAGCCATGAACATCACAGCCATGATCACCACAGCCATGATCACCACAGCCATCATCACCACAGCCATGAACACCACAACCATGAACACCACAACCATGACCATCACAGCCATGATCACCACAGCCATGATCACCACAACCATGAACATTACAGCCATGAACACCACAACCATGAACATCACAGCCATGATCACCACAACCATGAACATCACAGGCATCAACACCACAGCCATGATCACCACAGCCCTAAATACCATGACTGTGAGCACCACAGCCATGATCACCACAGCCATGAACACCACATCCCTAAATACCATGACCATGAACACCACAGTCCCAAAGACCACAGCCCAGAATACCATGACCATGAACATCACAGCCATGAACACCACTATCCCAAAGACCACAGCCATGAACACCACAGCCCTGAAGCCTGCTGCAGTGAAGACCCCCATTTTGGAAGTCCCAGTGGTGCCTGGAGGGGTGTGGATGGAGCCCTGCTGCCCACAGAAAGAGGCCTGGCGCTGTGCTCCATGCTAATGTCCATGTAACTGCTCTTCGGCACCATGTCATGCTGTTCCTCATATCACCCGGGCAATAAAGAATATCCCAGAAGTTCTCCCTAATAGATCAGGCTTTGATAGCCAGGTTGGATGAGGTTTTTCTCTTGGGATTAATGCATTTTATCAGGTGGATGAAAACAGATTCCTAAATCGCCTGCCTTCAAGAAATGGCCTCATCCCTGAAGCCCCGGAGGCTGAAGTGCCACCTTTGTGGGTGACGTGCCCCCTCAGTCACCACCTTTTGTCTCGTTCTGCGTGATCCTGGGGTTTGGCCTGAAATTAGAGAAGGAGTGAGCTGATTGGTAAAAGGCAGAATGTGGGAAATTTGCATGAGCTTGTTTCAGAAATTTGCAGTCAGCACAAAAGAATCCCTCTCAGTCCACGGCAAAGGTTCAAAGAAGCATTGAGAAAGAGGTGCAGTGCTCATGGAGGTGTGAGGGTCTGGTTTCCTCAGAGCCGTATCTGAAGCCAGGAGAGGAAGGTGGGAAGGAGCTGCAGAGATGCGGATGGGAGATGGGGCTCTGACACCACCCAGGGAAGCCAGCCAGCTGCACCCAACACGCGTCTGCGGAGGCAGGGCCAGCCGTAAACTGGGTCATCTGGGCCAGGCCAGGGCTCAGAGGGCTTGGCGTGCATTGGGCCAGTGAGGGCGGCTGCCGCGTGTGCCCACACACACATGGTCTTCTAGAAGCTGTCCTCTCTGGTGCTCTGTGAGACTCATCTGCCCTATTCATGCCACTCCCCTCACACTCTGGCTGCTGCTGGAGCCTCACCTGCAACTGGGAAGGATGCAGTGGGCATCCATGACCTTTGCCAAGGCAAAGCCGGCTTTGGGAGCCCCTCACCCTCACGCTCCACACTGCAGGGCCGCAGAGGTTGGCACCCCGGGCCTATGTGCTGCCAGAGTGCCCAGGAAGGATGGACGCCCATTCTCAGCTCTGATGGCCTTCTGACACCCCAAGCCCAGGAGCAGAGCCCAACTGTTTAATTTCTGTGCTTTTTATCTCACTGAAAATCACCATAATGCATCCTCATATAATGAGAACAGCAGACAGTATTAATCAAATAACAATCATGGCTGATATTTGGTAACCACAGGCTCTGCATCATCTGTGAGAGCTTTCACAGCACCTTTCTGAAGCGAGTGTTTTTCTCTCAGCAGAGGAGAAACATGAAGATTAGAGAGTTAAGTCTGTTGCCCATGGTCACACAGATAATTTGTATGAAAGACAAGATTCAAATCCAAGTTCTGCCTGAGTTCGAAGCCTATGCTTTCAGGTTCCACACTGAATTCCCTCTACCCACTTCTCCACCAAACACACCCAGGAGAAGCATAACAGACGAGATCTTTAGAGGTGTCCACAGCATCGGGGGATACAGATAGCGATATCATTTTGCATGTTCTGTATATACCAGTATACCTAATGCCAGTCAATATACCTAATGCCAGTCAATATACCCTGAACAAGGGAATTTCAAAGTGCACATTAGGGGTGTGTGGTGGTGGTTATTGGAAACAGAATTTTCTTTCATATGTATTTCTAGAAAAGCAACTTTTTTAGCCTTGAAAATCAGAAGTGTTGCAGCCTCATGAGCTGACACAGTTGTTTTCTCATTTCCAGAGCCTGGGTTCACGCGATGCTGATGCTGTGGCTGGGGCTTGAGAACAGGAGTCTCGCTGCGGTCCCGGCGGGCTCTTACTTAAAGGAAATATATGTGCACCAAAGAACATGCCATGCTTTTATGCTTTCATAAAGGTACCACCAAAATAGCCCAAAGCATGAGAATTTAGAACCCTATCTGCTCCACATGGCTGTTCAGGAAAGCTTAAAAGTGGTATGTGTCTGTTTGGAAACCCCATTTCTTCATTTGAATGGGAACAACTGGCTATCACAATCACTAATTTCCTCTCATTCCTTTTGTGACCCACACAATAGATAGGAAGTCACTTTTACAGCTGATACTAAGGCGCTGGCCAGTTCCCAGAGGACTTACCACTTCCTATTGTTTGTCGCTGAAGCACATTAGGAAAACGTGGCATCACTGGTGTTAATATGAATTGTGGTTGTTTTCTCAAACACTCGGGGTCTCCTGCCTTCTGCCAATGCCCTGGGAAGTCAAGCTAGACCCCCCTTCCAAAGCTGTTTGCTTGCCCACAGGCAAAGATGAGTGTTTGCAGCCATACAATGTGAAATGACCACTCTGTAGAAAAGAAGCCGTGTCCACTAGCCCAGAGAGGCTCTCACTCACCTCCCCGCAGGCCTGGAGGACTCACCTGGAGAGGCCCCTCTCCTCCGCCGGGCGGCCTGTTCTCCTCAGATCAGTGCCCACCATGATCGCTCCCCACACTCCGGGACCCCAGCCTATGGTGAAGACAACCTCCAGGGAGACCTTTCATCCAAGCGTGACAGTCCCAGTCATCATCAACCTAGGGAAGGGGAGAAAGCGGGTTTCCTGCATATGCCTGTTTTAACGCTTTGGTTTTTCATCTTCCTCCTGCTTCTAAACATAGCTGATGTCTCCTGGGCACTCCTTTTTCATAGAGGGAGGCTTTCATATGGCTGCCCTTCCTGAAGCTCATCACATTCCTGCAGATGGGGGTCCCAGGACATGCCCCCTCCCATTTATCCTTCAGAATGCACAACCCTGAGGACAGGATTGCAGGGCCAGAGGGCGCGTGCTGGGGCACCTGTGTGCACAACCCTGAGGACGGGACTGCAGGGCCAGAGGGCGCGTGCGGGGGCACCTGTGTGCACAACCCTGAGGACGGGACTGCAGGGCCAGAGGGCGCGTGCGGGGGCACCTGTGTGCACAACCCTGAGGACGGGACTGCAGGGCCAGAGGGTGCGTGCGGGGACCTGTGTGCACAACCCTGAGGACGGGACTGCAGGGCCAGAGGGTGTGTGGAGGACCTGTGTGCAGGTGTTTGCTGCAGGTGGGGAGCTGGGGCCGCTGGAGGATGAGGCGATGGTGCTCGGAAGCTTCTTTTCAGTGCATTGAAAACAGGCAGTTGGAAGGTGACACTACCTTCCTGAGCTGTGCGGATCTTTATCATTTACTTGGTATTACATATTCCAACTCACCCTGAACAAACCAATGAACAACAGATAAATATGTCCACTTAGAATCCTACTGTTGGGTCCAAGGAACTTTTACAAAGAGAATTCCTCAAGTTCTAACTCATAGATGAGTAGGGAGTCATACAATACCATGTTTTAGCTGCTTCTGCTAAAAATAAGTCTCTGAAAACCTCTTTCCTTAGAAATTCCCATCGAGGGAGGCTCTGAGAACACTTCCCACCCAACTCCGTGGGCGTCCATGGGGACTGTTTGAACCGGAGGCATCTGAACCCAGGAGGGAAGCTCCGGGGCTGGACATGGGTCCTCCGGGAGCGTTGCCTTCCTCCTGGGACACACCACGATGGAGGCTCGAACATCAGGAGAAATTTTGCGAGAATGGCAAATCCCGGAAGGTGTGCCCTTTTGTATCAGAGGAGGATCAGTTGTTTCTGAGTAGCCCCTGCCTGGTTTGGGGTGGCCTGAATGCACCCTGGGGAGAGGGATTATAATACCAACTTTTGTCCACTTGAGGAATATTGATTGAACTCCAACAAAGTGCCTGGCACAAGACCAGCAGCTGAAGAGAAGGCTCTGAGCACAGCAGGAAAAAGTCCCTGCTTGCTGGGAGCTCGTGTGCTGGTGAAGGAAGACGGGCGGACACGCAGGAAATGTGCACCCTGTTAGATCACGACCGTGAGTAGATGAGGACAGGCAGGCCAGGGAAGAGGAAGCAGCAGAATCGGCCTTGGGCGAGGTCGGAAATTTCACAAAGGTGCCAAGGAAGGCGGCGGCCACTTGGGCTAAGTTCGTCGGGGACTTTCCTGGGTTGCGCACTGAAAGTCCCAGTCCCAGGAACCCCCTCAGTCCCAAGAGACCCCTCAGTCCCAGGAAACCCCTCAGTCCCGGAAACCCCTCAGTCCCAGGAACCCCTCAGTCCCGGGAACCCCTCAGTCCCAGGAAACCCCTCAGTCCCGGAAACCCCTCAGTCCCTGGAACCCCTCAGTCCCGGGAAACCCTCAGTCCGGAAACCCCTCAGTCCCAGGAACCCCCTCAGTCCCGGGAACCCCCTCAGTCCCTGGAACCCCTCAGTCCCGGGAAACCCTCAGTCCGGAAACCCCTCAGTCCCGGGAAACCCCTCATTCCCGGGAACCCCCTCAGTCCCTGGAACCCCTCAGTCCCGGGAACCCCCTCAGTCCCGGGAACCCCCTCAGTCCCGGAAACCCCCTCAGTCAGGAAACCCCCTCAGTCCCGGGAACCCCCTCAGTCCCGGGAACCCCCTCAGTCCCGGAAACCCCCTCAGTCAGGAAACCCCCTCAGTCCCGGGAACCCCCTCAGTCCCGGGAGCCCCTCAGTCCCGGGAGCCCCTCAGTCCCGGAACCCCCTCAGTCCCAGGAGCCCCTCAGTCCCGGGAGCCCCCTCAGTCCCGGAACCCCCTCAGTCCCGGGAGCCCCTCAGTCCCGGGAGCCCCCTCAGTCCCGGAACCCCCTCAGTCCCGAGAGCCCCTCAGTCCCGGAACCCCCTCAGTCCCTGGAACCCCTCAGTCCCGGGAACCCCCTCAGTCCCTGGAACCCCTCAGTCCCGGAACCCCCTCAGTCCCGAGAGCCCCTCAGTCCTGGAACCCCTCAGTCCCGGGAGCCCCTCAGTCCCGGGAGCCCCTCAGTCCCGGGAACCCCCTCAGTCCCTGGAACCCCTCAGTCCCGGGAACCCCCTCAGTCCCAGGAAACCCCTCAGTCCCGGAACCCCCTCAGTCCCGAGAGCCCCTCAGTCCTGGAACCCCTCAGTCCCGGGAGCCCCTCAGTCCCGGGAGCCCCCTCAGTCCCGGAACCCCCTCAGTCCCGAGAGCCCCTCAGTCCCAGGAACCCCCTCAGTCCCAGGAACCCCCTCAGTCCCGGGAACCCCCTCAGTCCCGGGAACCCCCTCAGTCCTGGGAAATCTCTCAGTCCCGGGAAACCCCTCAGTCCCGGGAGCCCCTCAGTCCCGGGAAACCCCTCAGTCCCGGGAACCCCCTCAGTCCCAGGAAACCCCTCAGTCCCAGGCAAATGGTGGAGAGCAGGGCAGGTGTGTTTTGGGTGCCGCCATGGGGGATGGGGCACCTGCCGTGAGGACGCCCTGGAAGAGCGTTCTGAGCAGCTCTGTACAAAGGAGCCCAGAGCGGCACGCTGTTTACTCCCTCACTGACGCCATAAAACTTATCTGCCTGCGGCCGGGCACGGTGGCTCACGCCTGTAATCCCAGCACTTTGGGAGGCCGAGGCGGGTGGATCACATGATCAGGAGATCGAGACCATCCTGGCTAACACGGTGAAACCCCGTCTCTACTAAAAGTACAAAAAATTAGCTGGGCGTGGTGGCGGGCGCCTGTAGTCCCAGCTGCTTGGGATGCTGAGGCAGGAGAATCGCTTGAACCCGGGAGGTGAAGGTTGCAGTGAGCCGAGATCGTGCCACTGCACTCCAGCCTGGGCAACAAGAGCAAGACTCCATCTCAAAACAAAACAAAACAAAAAAACAAAAAAAGAAGAAGATGAAAAACCTAAGTAAGGTAAGAGGTCAAGAGAATTCCCCAGGAAAATAGGAAAATATTAAATGTGCTGAATTTTAAAGTAGTTTGTGCCTCAGCGTTGGTTCCTGCGACTGTGCCCATCAAGCTCAAACCATCTCCACTTTTCTCTTTGAAACACCAGCACGACGCACTTCAGCAGCCGTGGTGAGACCCGAGGCTGGGCGGGGAGGTGGTGCTGCCTCTGGTCACATTGCAGAGAGAAGTAAGGGGCTCGGCAGGAAGGCTGGGGCACTGGCCAGCACCTGCCTTCTTCAGAGGACGTTCTGGGTTCGTCCCGAGGATGACTGTCTCTCCTGGCTTTCACACTGCTACAAATGGCACCTGCAATTCAACTTCCTGAAATGTAGATGGTGGTGTTTGGTGACTCTCCCAAAGTTTTTTAAACGATCCATTAGAAAACTCACAAGATGAAGCGAAAGTAGCCGGGAGCCCACGACCGGTGTCCATGCCACTCAGTGCTCTGAGTCTGCATTTGGTAGCCCCAAGGACAAGGCCAATGGGAGACGCTCCTGCCCCGGACACAGCTGGCACGGGAGGCTGGAACCACGAGGGTGTCTTCCTCCCTCCTCCCTCGCTCCCACATGCAGGGGACAGCTGGGCATCAGGGGCAGGAAGCCAGACCCCACTGACACGCGTGGCCTGTGAGCACCAGCACCCAGCCATGCCAACTCAGGCTTCCATGTGACCACTGCCTGAGGGTCCCACGCAGCGCCCACCCAGCCTCCTACTGCACCATCCCTGGGAGCCTCCGGGGTGGCCTCTGTCCTCGTGGCGTGTTCCATAGCATGTGGCCCAGCTGGGGCCATGCATGTCTGAAATGCGTAACCAGAAGGTAGTCACCGCCTGATCACACAGCTTCCAGGGGCTGCGTCCATGGCACTAAACCACCCATTAGAAGGCTGAAGAAGCCGCTCGCCAGTCCCCCTTCAATCCAGGCATCCGGCCTGCAGCAGCACCTCAGGGCACTTTGAAGTGGAAGTTTCAAAGGTGACAGAACTTGTATACAGAACAATTAAAGAACTTTCAAAACTCAATATCACAAAAGCAAGCAGCCCAGGTTTTAAAAAAAATGGGCAAAATATTTCAACATTTCACCCAAAAAGACATACAGATAGCAAGCACTCACATGACTGGTTATTTTTAAATTGCAAATTAACACCATCCGAGATATAGCTGCACGCCTTTGAAATGGTCTATATTAAGACAGATCCTACCCAGTGTTAATGAAGTTTTAGAAGAACCAGAACTTTTATATGTCACTAATGGGAAAGTAAAATAAAAAATGAGGTCTTGTCTGTCCCCCAGACTGGAGTGCAGTGGCACAATTTCAGCTTATTGCAACTTCCACCTCCCAGACTCAAGCGATCCTCCCACCTCAGCTTCCCAAGTAGCTGGGACCACAGGCATACGCCACCACACCTGGCTTATTTTATTTTATTTTATTTTTTAGAGAGATGAGATTTCACCATGTTGCCCAGAATGGTCTCCAACTCCTGAGCTCAAGCAGTCCACCCATCTTGGCCTCTCAGAGTTCTGGGATTACAGGCGTGAGCCACCGCATCCGGCTTGCAATCTCTTAAGAAGTTAAACATGTGAGCTATCGTATGATCCAACTTCTCAGTGCCTAGATATTTACCCAATAGAAATGCAAGCACGTGCCCATACAAACACTGTGTGCAGATGTTCATTTTAGTTATATTTGTAATAGCCAAAATCCAGAAACAACCTAAATATCCATGAACTGATGAATGATAACCCAGCACGTGTGCTCAATAGAGCTCTGCCCTGTGGTGAAAGGAACGAGCCACTGCCGCATGCTGCCGAGTGAGAGGCCACAAAGTCACTGTGCTGAGTTAGAAGCCAGGCCCACAGAAAAGCATCAACTTTCCAATTCCATTCACAGATGAGAGATACGGACGGATGCACAGTTAGAGCGGGGGTTTTCTGGGGACAAGAGTGGAAGGAGGGCCAGGAAGGAACAGAGAAAAGTTTTAGAGGGAAGGAGGATTCACCCTCTTCACGGCCGGGATGGCTTCACAGTTAGACACACGTGTCAACACTTATTACCAAATGACACATGTTAAATATGTGTAGCTTATTGAACGTGACTATACCTCAATAATGCTGTTTTTAAAAGTAGCTTAAATGGTAGGAAAAAAGACCTTCACACATTAAAGATGAGGCAACATACTGCTCACAAATTCAGAGAGAGCCGTTGTGTCCATGAGGCGTGATGGAGTCCACACCGTATGCATTGGCCGCCCCAGGCCGCAGCTGTCCACAGCCCGTCCCCAGGTCAGGTGCCATAAGGACAGAGCATGGTAGGACAGCAGTTCACTGCCTCGCACAGAGACATTAGGATGAATGTTGGCTCCCCCAGCACCTGGTCAACACTGACTGGTATCTTATTATTTTTTCCACGCCAAATGCTCGATCTGCATCTCCGGTGGTAGTAACACCTACTAAGGCCTTCAATAATTTATGAGAGAAACCATGTTGTTCTCTTTGGTTTCCTTCTCTGTGAAAAAGAACAAGGTTCAAATGACTAATCTGCATGGAACACAAAATAATGATAACAATCCTAATTAACAATTTATATTAATAGAACCTTTTTTCTCGGTAGCTGAACACATGGAAAATGCCGACTTCTTTTGCAGAGAAGGGCAGAGTTGGTGGCGGAGAGAAAGGAGGAGGGGGAGGTGCCCCTGCAGCAGGAGGAAGGGGCTCTGTGCTGGAGCTGCAGAGAGGGAGGCAGTGCAGCCACGACAGACCCACCCACCCGCCGGTTCGTCCAGGGGTAGGAGGCTTTTTGACATCACAGAAACAAGACAACAGGTAGATCAGGATGGTGGCCCATTTTTTCAGAAGTCCAGTGGCCTTGTGGAAGCATGGCCTAAGCCCCCAGGGTCAACTTTAAAGTAATAGTGATTTTCATCTGTTACCCAGCGTGGGGCTGTGTGGACACAATACAATGAAGGGGACGGTCACCTCTGCCCATCTGCCCCTCAATGCAATGAGGGGGACGGTCACCACTGCCCATCTGCCCCCGACACAATGAGGGTGATGGCCACCTCTGCCCATCTGCCCCTCGATGCAATGAGGAAGGTCACCACTGCCCATTCGCCATCCGATGCAAGGAAGGGGACGGCCACCTCTGCCCATCCGCCCCTCGATGCAATGAGGGGGAAGGTCACCACTGCCCATTCGCCATCCGATGCAAGGAAGGGGACGGCCACCACTGCCCTTCCACCCCCCAACACAAGGCCCCACAGGTGAGGCAAAAGTGGCTCTCGGCACATCCTGCCTTGGAAAACAAAGCAATCGCACCTCCATGGCCCACAGGCCGAGAGCACCTCATGGATGTGCAGAGCCAGCCCTGGAACTGTGGTGGCTGAGCTGCCCTTTCCCTGGAGCGGGGAGGGCAGGGGTGTGAGTGTTTCATTCTCTAGTTGGTGCTGCCATGTGCCCCATTGGTAGAATGACAAGCTGCAAGTCTTGACATTTTAGCAATTAGAAGAAAGAGCCACCTGTTTAGGGCCTGACCCAGGGGTGTTTGGAAAATGCAGCCAGCGCCGTAACTAGCTGTCTCCACACAGATGTCACCCCATGAGAACCACGTCATCCCTGTACCTGGCTTCTCCAAGAGCCTTTGGTAAGAGCCGTTGGCATGAGGTTGGGTGGTGTAGACCACATCGTGTCTCAGGGGGGCCTGTTAGCTGTTCCAAAGGACATCCCAGGACACTGTCCTATAGACCTTCCCGAGAGATGTCTCCTTTCTCCCTCAGCTCCTGGCACATCTGCAGACCACCCATGGGCTCTCCTCCACGAGACCTGCCCGCCGGGCACCCACCATCCCCCAGCTGTCCCTGGGCACTCCCCACAGCCACCCTGGGGCATGGGCTTTGTCTGCCCTATCACCAGATGTTGACAGGCATGGGCTGGACCACCAGCCCCTCCGGCAGACGGCTGGATGCCGGGACTTCCGACGTGGAGGCTGCGAGGCTGCGGCTGGCCAGGTGGTGGCACTGCTGCCCTGAGGCATCTGTGCCCACTTCCACACAGGCTCCTCGAAGGAGCCCACCAGGCAGCCCCGCGTCCCTGGACGTCACCCTCCTGCCCTCACCACTCCACCTGTGGTGTGCGGCACCCACTGTCGTCCTCAGGGCCTGGACATCAACCTGCACCTGTGGTGTGTGGCACCCACTGTCATCCTCAGGGCCTGGACATCACCCTCCTGCCCTCACCATTCCACCTGTGGTGTGCAGCACCCACTGTCATCCTCAGGACCTGGATGTCACCCTCCTGCCCTCACCATTCCACCTGTGGTGTGTGGCACCCACTGTCGTCCTCAGGGCCTGGATGTCACCCTCCTGCCCTCACTGTTCCACCTGCGGTGTGTGGCACCCACTGTCATCCTCAGGACCTGGACGTCACCCTCCTGCCCTCACTATTCCACCTGTGGTGTGTGGCACCCACTGTTGTCCTCAGGCCCTGAACGTGAGCCCCCAGCCATGCCCCATGGGGCTTCCCAGCTGCAAAATGCACCGTGCTGCTGAGGACAGCCAGGGAGGCTCCTCTCGCCACTTGGCCTCTCCCCACTGCAAGACAAAACCAGTGCCTACAATCGTTTCAGAGTCTCGGGGAAACTTTGTGATTTAAGACCTTGTCAATGCAACTTATCTTCCTAGTTCTTGTGGAAATGAAGTTTTCAAACATGTAATTGTGCCAGGCTACTGCCAGATTGCCAGGGAGTTCCGTTTTCTCCAACTCTGAAAGCTGCATGTGACACTGCATGCCAGTCTCCCACCCGCTTTCTCACTGTGAGCGACGCCCTTCTCTCCCTCCTGCCCTCCAAGAATGCCCATCTTGCCCACACTGGCTTCAAGTGGCCTAAAGCGAGGCCCATCCATCCCACAGGACTGGGAGTCCCACAGCCTGCAATGCTGTGAATAATGCAGCTTCTCTCCCATGGCCAGTTGAGAAGGTCCCAGTCTCTCCAGGCCACATGCACGAGGGCTTTGCTCCTCATGGTTTCCATCTGTCACATCACACGTCTAAGCAAGAAGTCATTGCCATGCAATCCGTCAGCGTTAGTTTTTTCAGCTAAAATAGACTGTGAGGCCCCTAAAGACAAGCCTGAGATGTCTCCTTCCTTCTGTCATCCATCCTACTAGGGAATTAGCACCACCAACAATGCGGGCAGAAAGAAATAGGACCTTGTCGTAGAACACGTCACGGGTGACGAGAGAAGGGAACATATGTCAAGGTTCGAAAATACATTGAAGCCTCCTGTAACCTGGGCCTCGTGTGTAACCCGCGTGATGGCAGCCAGTGTCGAGAAGGTTCACAAACCCCTCCCATCTGTAGCACACACTAAACCCACCAGCCAAAGCAGGAATGACGCGTGGCTGTGCGTGAAGCCCCGTGATTATAGCAAGCGGTACAAAGACCCTCAAACTCCAGAGCAGAATGGAGGTCCGGCACCTGCCCCAGCAGACATGGATAAAGGCACAGGAAGGTGCAGAATGGAGGTCCGGCACCCACCCCAGCAGATACAGCATCCCAGGAAAGTGCAGAGCCCAGGTCAGGCACCCACCCCAGCAGACATGGATAGAGTCAACTCCAGTCTGGGGATGGCTGCCTAGTAGAACTGGTGACCAGGTACAGGATCATGGCCACGAGCCACAGGACCTCCTTGTCCCTCCTCCAGTGAGAGAATGGCCCGAACTCACCTTCCCTCAACCCACCTCCCACTTTTGTTGGGTGGAGCAGGAAGAGGAGGGAGTCTGGGAATCCAGTGTTGAGGGCAGCAGAAAAGGGTCTGAAATATATGGACTTGTGAATATGAGACCAAAGAACTTCAAAATCTATTTTTGATAAATTTTAAAACATTGCCTCAGGAAGTAAAAGACCAACATATGCACCTTAGAGAGTTACCCTCTACAGCTACCTTCATTTCTTCTTTTTTTAATTCACAAGGAACTGTGTAGATCCATTAAAAGTATTCAAACAGGCCAGGCATGATGGCTCACACCTGTAATCCCAGCACTTTGGGAGGCCAAGGCAGGCAGATCACTTGAGGTCAGTAGTTTGAGACCAGCCTAACCAACACAGCGAAACCCTGTCTTCACTAACAATACAAAAATCAGCTGGGCGTGGTGGTGCACGCCTGTCGTCCCAGCTACTCGGGAGGCTGAGCCAGGAGAATCACTTGAACCCGGGAGGTGGCAGTTGCAGTAAGCCAAGATGTCACCACTGCACTCCAGCCTGGGCAACAGAGCGAGACTCTGTCTCAAAAAATTAATTAATTAATTAATTAATTAATTAATATTCAAACTAAAACCCACCATCATAAACTACTCCAATAAGAAAATAATAGGAGAATTCAAAACAGTTCTGTCATCTGCCTGCATTTGAACAGAGAAGAAGCTTGATTGTCATTGATTTCCTTATAGCTTTGTACCAGAAAGAGGTACAGGTACCACACATTAAAGTCCAAGTAAAGGAACGATTGTTGGCCTGTTTGTTTGTGGAGGTGTCACGTGAATTGTATTTTTAAAATGCCATTGCAGTCAAGTCGTTTTCTCTTTCTTTTTCTTTTTTTGAGATGGGGTCTCGCTCAGTCACCCAAGCTAAAGTGCAGTGGCAGGATCATAGCTCACCACAACCTTGAACTTCTAGGCTCAAGTGATCCTCTGGCCTCAGCCTTCCAAGCAGCTGGGAGGAAGGATAGAAATGAAAGGTGCTGTGCAGATGCTTCTACACTCAGAGCTACCCGAGCTGTAGAGGCCGTGAGATGTGATTCTCTCCCCCTTGGAGAGCTCAGAGGGCTTAGGTCCCCTGCACAAGTTCTCAGGCCAGTGACCCAGGTCGGATCCTCACCCAGCCATTCTGCACGAGTGTGATCATGTGCTTAGCGTCGGGACTGGACACGTCAAGGTGTGTGGATGGGAAGTAAAGCCTGAGGGAGACCTGCCACACGTGACAGATGTGTAAAGCAGAAAAGAGAGGCAACATCCAGAATGTTCTGTGGGCTTCACAGGGTCAGGCTAAGAACCTCCGAGTCATTCTGCAGCTAATGAGGAATAACAGGCCAACTCAGAGCCAGAGCAGCTGTGACCAGCCCTGTTCTTCAAGACAGAGTTGGCAGGCACATCAGGGGCGCCATGCAGGGAAAGGGACGGGACCCCAAGGTGGCCGGCAATCGGGGACAGCATGGCCCTGGGGGAGGGCCGGGTGGGAGGCGCCCGCCCTGCCTATGACCAGAGATTGAGAAAAATAATAACTGGGAAAAACACATACCCAACTTCTTTCTTTTCTTCTTATGTCTAGAATCTAGTCTGCAATAGCATTAGGATTTTATGTTAAGGTTCTCAACGAAAAGAAGTTAACTCCCCAGGATAATTTCACTAGGGAAGTCTGAGGACGCTGTTCTGTGTGCCAAGCAAACTCCTAACCTCAGCTAGGCTGGGCAGACCCCAGCCTTGGTCAGCCTCTTCTTCAGTTCATCACCAGGCAGGCTGTAGACTGTTCAAAGTAAAGATATTATTTTCCCATAAGATTCCCATAAGATTTCTCAAAGTATAAGATATACAACTATCCCCGGATTTTTTGCTTTTTGGTCTAGGAAATCCAATTTTAAACATGAAGTCAGGATTATAAACAAATCCTTCTGATGCTTTCTTCTCTTTGTTACCCCTCTCCCCATTTCCTTGCTTACTTAGATAGGAAGAAATGCAGAAGGAAAGATGACAAGAAAGAAACCGTCTGGAGTTCACTTCAAGAGACTCGGTGTCTTTATTTTTGAAAACGATCAGAATCCAGGGAAGAAGCTGTGAAGTTGCCTGAATATGAACTGCAGTTTTGGCCCAGGGCGACTTTTCAGAGGATAAATACCCGGGAGGTTCAATAAAATGAGTGACAATTGTCAAAGGCTACATGTAGAGGGATCTGCATACCAACAACACAGACACAGGAAATTTCTTACGGATCCTGGACCGTCCTCCCGTGGGGTACCCCGCACTCAGGTCCCCCATCCCCCTAAACGTCCGCTCTCAGGGGACCTCCTCACACACTGGCCACTGCTTCTCTCCTGGACACAAAAGGCCACTGTCCCGATGCCAGGAGGGTTGGAGGTGTCAGCAGCCTCAGAGGTGGACACAGCTTCACGGGCAACAGGACACTCAGGGAAGAAAGAAATACGTAAACTCTCGCACACTCTCTGCTAGAGGAGAGTGCGGAGGTGACGGGCTCCCATAGCAGGGTGTGGCCCCCAGCCCTGCTCAGCTGCCTCCGCCACCGGCGTTCACTGGCCCCCATTCTCACACCCCAGCCGGTCATCCCAGAAGTGCTCAAATCCCAGCAGTCGCCACAGCAGCTAAGCAGCACTGTGCACTCCTGAGAATGGCTGTCCTGGCAACAGGATGGAGGCTGAACGCTAGCATTGTAATCTTAGTTTATCAAAGCACTTCATTAAATTTCCCCCAAAATTCTAGAGTTTCAGCTGTAAATAAAATTAACAATTTTTATTTAAACATTTAATATGTTATCATCTGAATTGTACATTTTAATTTTAGTCATTTTGAAATATTTTGTAAGAAAAATAACTTTGAAGCATTGTTGAATTTGCTTTTTTATTTTTAACATTTATGTTTTTGATAAAAACTATATTAAAATTTGTTATACCAACCGGATGCAGTGGTTCACGCCTGTGATCCCAGCACTTTGAGAGACCAAGGCAGGTGGATCCCAAGCTCAAGAGATCAAGACCATCCTGGCCAACATGGTGAAACCTCATCTCTACTAAAAATACAAAAATTAACTGGGCATGGTGGCACGAACCTGTAGTCCCAGCTACTCAGGAGGCTGAGGCAGGAGAATGGTTTGAACCAGGGAGATGGAGATTGCAGTGAGCCGAGATTACACCACTGCACTCCAGCCTGGCGACAGAGCAAGACTCCAGCTCAAAAAAAAAAAAAAAAGAAAGAAAGAAAAAAGAAAAAGAAAAAAATTGTTATGCCTTGGATACAATAATATTTTACTTGTCAGTCCTTTAAATCAGGGGTTGCAAAATATTTGCTGAAAAGGGCTGAGTCATCAATATTTTAGGCCTGGTGGCCACAGCCTCTGTCGCAGCCATTGACTCTGCAGAGCGGAGAGGAGGCAGCCATAGATGATACATCACAAAATGGGAATGGCCATGTTCCAATAAAACTTTACTTACAAAACAGGTGTCTAGTCCATGGGCGGCTGACCCTGAGTCCATCATTACTCAATGGAAGATAACTTATGTGACAATTTTAATTATAAAAAAATAAGTAATTTCATTGAAATAAAGGCCTAACAAATACATTTTACATATTAAATATAAAATGATTAATGGATTGTCATATGTTTTTGTTATTATTCACCCAAAACTCATGGCCCTAGCAAGGAAACTTCGAGACGTGCTCCACTGTGATCAACTTGAGCTGTCTTTGAAACTTGCTGTTTCAGGCCTGTATTTTTACATTTATTTTTCTATTTCATCATCATGATGGTCCACAGGTGAAGGCAGGAAAATAGGAGCATGAGACGAACCCGCAGCATTTAGCTGGGTCAGTATGGTGTTTGGCAGAAGCCGCGAAGGCTTCCGTGTGCTCTGTGATCCCGCCCTCCGACTGTGAGGGGTGCGCCTGTACAAAGGTTCAAACGCACTGTTTCCTGGGGCCACACTGAAGAAATTAACAGGAAGTCCACATGAGAAGTGAAACATTCTTCCCAGGGCACTGGACTTGTCTCTCACTGGTTTTGGGGCTCCTGCCTCCTCCAGTATGATGTTTTTCCAGAACTAGATCAAGAGACCTAGTGCCGGATGAGCACTCAGCGAGGCTGTTTCCGGGTGTGTCTCACCGCATCACAGAAACCACCAAACAGGCGTCACCGTGGAGGGCATGTGGCTGGGAAATGAAACATAGTTTGCTTTTGACGAAGCCAAAGTCGGAAAATTAATTTTTCAATGTATATTTCCTCTCTAAGTCAGTCTTTGCCAATGAAATTTTGAGATAACTAGTAAATTCTCCCTTAAAATATTTCCCCCTCATAATGTGTACAACTGGCTGGAAGTGGATTCATGATGTTTAAGCAAATGGGCAAAAGCATGTTTCTACCAGGATAATTCAAACCTCGACCTCGCCCACTCCCCAAGCGGTTATTCTCGAATTCACACATGAGCAGTATTTTCAGCGCACTTTCGAATGAGGAAACCTGGAAATAGGAAAAGTGGCTTTTTTAGTAAGTATTTAAATACTTTCATTAATGCAAAAGAATCAGATAAATTAACTCAGGCTTCAAAATATTTTTCCCTGAATTATTCAATTTAACTCCTTTATAAAATTAAATCAAATAATTGACAAATCTACTTTTTTTTTTAAGTAGATACCTTCCATCACAAGCTTTTATGGGAAATCTACATACATGATTTTAGAAGGTAAATTTCTAGATTTACCCAAACCCAAATTAGGTTTGCAAAAATTACCAAAAAAAAGAAAAAACAAACAGTTATTATTTCCTTGGTGAAACCTTAAAGCTAGCATCCCAAAATAATTTTAAGATCAGTAATTTTTTAAAAAACAATATCTGTCTTAAATAGTGTTTCCTACAAGCAGATCCTGAGAGGGGGATGTGGGACCACATGCTGTAGGGAAGAACCAAGAAGAAACCCCTTCGAGGGTGGGGTGTGCAGGAGAGGAAGGGGGGCTCCTGGCGAACTGGGTCTCAGGACAAATCCAGCCCGGAGCACAAAGCCAAAGTGCTTTTGCAGCTCGAACCCTGCTCTGAAGTGCCTTGCAGTCGGTGCTGGCCATTGCCTGGGCTGTGGGAGAAGAGGGCCTCCTTCTGCAGGGCAAGTGCCCTCGCAGGCCAAGGGCAGGCACCAGAGAACGGGCCTGGGCCGCCTCCATCCACAGCCACACTGTCCCTGGGAGGCAGGGGCAGCCAAGGGCTTCCTCAAGGAGAAAATGCAGGAGTCTGATGGAAGGAGAAATGAGAACTGGGTAGGGGACCGAGGCAGACATTGAACAGCGAAGTAGCTGGGGCAGCAGCAGGGTCAGGCACGGAGCAACCCAGGATTCTGAGAGGACATAGCTTGTGGAAGGGGAAGAGAAGGTGCCAAGTGGGTGAACAAGGCCGGATCCTGGTGTGGGTCACCCTCGGGCCTGGAGTGGGGCAGGAGGTGGCACAGCAGGACTCACACTCAGGGTGGAAGAGCTGAGCACTGGGCACATACGGGTCCCCGGGCCCTCTCATAAGACAGGAACATTGGAAAAGACACACAGGAGAGGATGAGGAGGGGCTGCTGTTCACTGTTTAACTAAAGTCACTTACAATTTATTCATCACACACTATAAATTGTTTCAAAAGTCAAAATTCAGTTCGATTCCAAGCCATAAGGAATAGGGAAATTGTTTACGTACAAGAGAATAATACCTGAGTCCAAACTGAAATTCAAAGTTGCCTTTTTGTAAAAACGATGAACAAGTTACCGCCTAAAACATTAAACCTTAAGCATTTAAATAGCCTTTAGAAACATGGAGTGGAGAGCAAGAGGGGCCCCATGGGGCTGCCATGTTTTGAACGTTTGTGTCCCTCAAAAATCCATGTTGAAAGGGAAGCCCCGAAGCAGCAGTATTAAGAGGTGGGGCCCAGGAAGTGATGAGGCCCTGAGGGTTGCTGGAAGGAAGCAGCTGGGCTCTTCCCACCCTCCCCTTTGTCTCTCATCCTTCCCCCATCCCCCCCATCCGCCCTCCCACCCCTCTCCCATCCACCCTCCCACCCCTCCCCATCCACCCTACCCCTCTCCCATCCACCCTACCCCTCTCCCATCCACCCTCCCACCCCTCCCCATCCACCCTACCCCACTTCCCCATCTGCCCTCTCACTCCTCCCCATCCACCCTCCCACCCTTCCCCTTATCCACCCTCTCATCCTTCCCCCATCCACCCTCCCAACCCTACCCCATCCGCCCTCCCCCGTCCACCCTCCCATCTCTCCCCTAGCCACCCTTCCATCTCTTCCCCCATCTGCCCTCCCATCCCACCCCCATACTCCCTCTCATCCGTCCCCAATCCACCCTTCCTCCCTCCCGTGTAAGGACAGGCTCTCATCCCCTCAATGGAATCCAGCAAGAGGTGCCATCTTGACAGAGACCAAGCCCTCACCAACACCAAGTCTCATCCCCTCAGAGGGTCCAGCAAGAGGCACCATCTTGACACAGACACCAAGCCCTCACCAACACCAAATCTCATCCCCTCAGGGGCGTCCAGCAAGAGGCGCCATCTTGACACAGAGACCAAGCCCTCACCAACACCAAATCTCATCCCCTCAGGGGCGTCCAGCAAGAGGCACCATCTTGACACAGACACCAAGCCCTCACCAACACCAAATCTGCCAGTGCTTGGATCTTGGCTTCCCAGCCCCCAGAACTGTGAGAGATAAATTTCTGTTCCTTATAAATGACCCAGTCTCAGGTGTTTTGTTGCAGCAACACAAACAGGCAGACACAGAGAGGAGGCACGAGCTGCTTCTCCCAGGCCCGGGGCTGGCATCCTCAAGGGAGCTTGATGCTGGGGCCCACTGGGGAGGGGTCATTTTCAGGGGATCCCTGGTGAGGTTTGCATGGAGCCAGCTTCAATCAGATGAAAATGACCAGCTCTTTCCAAATTTCCTACAGCAAGGCCTACCCATGACACTCAGCTTCAGCCAACTCTCCTGTCTCTTCAATGTCATGAGGCCACATAAGACCCACAAATGCAAAGCAAGAGTGTTGTCTGATTCAACTCAGACTCTCTTGAACATGTGGAGATACAGGAAGGAGATGGATTGGAGATGTGTTTCATGTGAAAAATCAAAGATTCAATTAAGCTCAAATGGAAAGGAGAAAATTCAGAGGGAAGCCAAAGCTCTTTCCCCCGTTAAAACCTAAGTCCTCGGCTGGACACAGTGGCTCGTGCTTGTTGTAATCCCAACACTTCGGGAGGCCAAGGTGGGAGGATAACTTGAGGCCAGGAGTTTGAGATGACCCTGGGCAACATAGTGAGACACTATCTGCAAAAAATAAAAAACGTAGCTGGGCACGGTGGGGGGCACCTGTGATTCCAGTTACTTGGGAAGCCGGGGCAGGACGATCTCTCAAGCCCAGGAGTTTGAGGCTGCAGTGAGCTGTGATCGCACCACTGTACTCCAGCCTGGGCAACAGAGTGAGACCCTGTCTTGAAAAACAAAACAAAAACCTAACTCCTCTTAGGAAACTATACCCTTTCTACACTAGATTTTTTTTAACAACCTTGTAACCATTTGCTCTCGTAATTTTTGCTCTGAGACTTTATTCCCAAATTATTCTGCAAAATCCTCTGTGATACTCAAATCATGAAAAAACTACATAAAAATGCTTTTCCCAAGGCATGATTTTCTATCAAAAGATTTGGAGCATGCAGAGTCCCAGACATTAAACTGCTCCCAGCGTTGAAGAGCCCTCCTGATCTGGAGCAATAAAAGCATTTTTGTTAAAGTTTGCAAGACTCACTTTGAATGTCTTGCCTTTTGTTGATTGAAGCCATATTTCTGGTGTCATTTTAATAGTTTCTGTGTGCATTTTCATTATCTATTAAACTTGTAGTTTGATTATAGGTATAATGAATAATTTTTCTGTCATTTACATTCTAAAAGAAATGCATTCATGAAATAGCATGCAATCTGACTTCACCATAAATTCTCTTCTTCGACATTCATTTGGTCAGATTCACAAAGGCTTAATGTCAGATTATTATTTCTGGCATTCACTCATCAGCACCTCCCAAAAAAACCCCACCTTAAGATGTGATTCTCTGATACTCACACCAGAAATAATTATCATGACATCCGCTGGCTGATGCAGGCTTTTCATTTTGTTCTTCCACAACACATTTAGTCAAACGTGGGTACCAATTGCAAGATCACAGAAGCTGTATTTTTTGCTACAATGAGAGCATATACTCTTACTCAACAGTACTAAGGATTTAGTAGATGAAAAGGTGAGACTTACAAGGTCCACTTCAACCTACGGGGCTGAGCTATATGGCTGCCCTTCCACACACCCCCAAGATTTCAACCTATTGCCTGAGAGGTTCGCTGTGGCCTAAAGTGAAGTTACATTAAAAGACTGCACAAAATAAAGTATCTACCAAATACCTTTTCTTTCTGGGTTAAATTCTTTATCTGCAAGGCTGGACTCAGCATGCTTGGGGGAATGAGTAGGTCTACATGAACGGTGAGCCTCCAGGAAGGCAGCTTCTCCACAGATTTTATCTTTTTCACTTTATATTTGAATCAGAATGTACTGATGGGTGATCATTTGGATGCAGAAGTGCAAGATTCCACTCATTCTTCACTTCTCTCTCCTGAGATAACGGCCACCCGCCCATGCACACATGACATAAAATACATAATAATAAATACCAGTAGTAAAGAAAAATATTAACTTTTCTTAAATACTAGCTTTTCTTGTATTGTTTTCCTAAAAATGCAAACTTCTCTTTACAGCTTATGTAAAAGTCCCAGGAAATGTTAAGCAAAGTTTGAAGGGGAGGATCTTTTTTTCCTACCAAACACCACCCCCTCCCCACCTCCATCCCTCCTTCCCCACCCACCCCACACCATCCACAGAAAATGCCTTGGTCACCTGGAGCCTGGGGCAGAGTTTAAAAGAGCAATGAAAGTTCCCAGTACCCAGAGGGAAAAAGAGCTCCCCTACACCCCAGGAAGTTTCAAAGATTCTCCCCAAGGAAAATCAGCCTGGAATACTCACCCTGAAGGTTATGGGCAGGCCGTACACCCCAGGAAGATTCAAAGATCCTCCCTGAGGAAAATCAGCCTGGAATACTCACCCTGAAGGTTATATGGGCAGGCATGGAAGGCCCTGTCTTTCCAAACCCGCTGTGGCAGGGACGGTGGGGAGAGCTGTGTTCTCCTCTTGGAAGGCGGCTTGGTGCTGCCCACTGCTGTGGTCCGTTTATCAGCCCTGGAATTGGACATTAATTAGCACTTTATTTGCTGTTGTGCTCCTTTTTCTGCAAATATTTCCTCTGAGGCCACAGCAGCCATTTCCTGCCCTTTCATCTTTCCCCACTCGTAATTGAACCCTGGGCCTCCTCACCTGGGGACACTGAATAGCCGGGTGGGGGAGGGAGCTTGAAGGGAGGCCCGTCTTCTCTCTGATCACAGCAAGAGTGAAACCTGCGCAAGGGGCTCCTGGATAAAAGGAATAAAGTTGAGATGTGACCAACTGAATTCTGCACGCTGCGTGTTTTTAAGCAGGGGAAGCTTAGGAGTTTGGCGTTTTCAGTTTGGGAGGCGTTCATACTTGCAGTTGTGCCGTGGTAGTAAACGGAAACAGTGAACAACACTAATGATGCGGTAACTGTGTCCCAGGCTCGCTTTCCACACCCCTCCCACACTCAGGCAGCCTGGCCTCAGGGGTTTCCGAGAGGAGATCCAGGCCGAGTGTGTTCAGGGCATCCTCAGAGACGGCACGGCTCTCGGGGTGGGGGCAGCTGGCTTTTTGGACCCAGGAAGTTGAACCCAAAGTTACACTGGCCTCGAAATGAAGGAACAGCACATAAATAGCACATTAAGAAGGTCACAGAGCCACAGCAACCAGGCAATTGTCAAACGCAGTGGAAGTGGACCCGCTGCACAGATGGACACCCGTCACATGGACTTTCTGGGCTTGCAGGAGGAAAGTCGCAGACAAATGCTCTGTCCATGGTCCATGAAGCCACGTGGTCCTGTGTCGTACCCCGGAGCTCCAAGGGTCCTCACGCATCCTCTGGAAAACAGAAAACAAAACACAAAGTCACTGGGGTCATGGCGACCCAGTTTGATATCACACCCTCAAGTTATATCCAACAGCGTTCACACAGGTAAATGCCCCAGTGTTCGTTCCAGGTCAAATAATTTACTAAACCAGCTATGAAAAATGCCAGGAGATGACCCCTTCTCATTCTGAAGATGTCCAATTCAGGTATGAGGAGAGCGTCAGAAATAGAACAGAATGTGGATTGGGCATGGTGGCTCACGCCTGTAATCCCAGCATTTTGGGAGGCCGAGGTGGGCAGATCACGAAGTCAGGAGATCGAGACCATCCTGGCTAACATGGTGAAACCCCGTCTCTACTAAAAATACAAAAAATTAGCCGGGCGTGGTGGTGGGCGCCTGTAGTCCCAGCTACTCCGGAGGCTGAGGTAGGAGAATGGCGTGAACCTGGGAGGCAGAGCTTGCAGTGAGCCGAGATCGCACCACTGCACTCCAGCCTGGGCGACAGAGAGAGACTCTGTCTCAAAAAAAAAAAAAAAAAAAAAATAGAACAGAATGTGTTTCTTGCTTCATCTCTCAGGCATTCCCCCACAAACACAAAAACATGGAGGGGATCCAGGGAGGCAACTCCACCAATCATTTTGTTTAAACATGAAAGTTGCAAGGACCACTGCTCACCAACGAGGAGAAAGTTCTCGTCAATCATATTAACCACTATTATTTCAATGTGGAAAGTTTCATAGTGAATAAGAGTTTATGCAGTGCCTCTTTATCTCCTTAGATCTGAAAATAGTTAAGAAACTCCAGTAAAGGTTTATTTTTCTTTTGATCTTAAGTCATATGAAATAAGCCATATGTAAGGCCATTCCCATCTGCGGGTTCACAAATTTCCTCATCTAATGCAGTTCTGCCCGGGGAAGGCCGCATGAATTATTATATTAATGTAAAAATGGTAAACACCCTTTTAGTACAAAAGGACATGTAATCTGAAGTACTCTTCTTTCCCTGTTTTCCATTTTCCAGAAGCGACTTTAACTTGGACTTGACAAGACAGGCAGTTCTTGGCCATCAAAGAAAGGAATGAGAAGCCGGGTGCACAACACACTTCTCACGGCACCCCCTGGGGAGCAGATCCTCCTGGGCAGGCAGAACTGACGCCAACTACCGGAGCAGCCCAGGACTGCGCTGGCCACAGAGGCCTCCCAGCAGGTCACAGGGGCTGAACAAGGCCTGGGCTCGGAGCGTGGCCCTTGAGGGGGCTGGCACGGGTTTGCAGCTGCTGCTGCAGTTTGAGTGTTTGGCCCCTTCCACCACCTACTTGTCAGACACCAGCCCCACCCTCGGGAAAGCACTCCCACTTCTCTGTCCGCACAGCAAACTTCTCTGGAGAAGCCTGAGTTCACATGTGGAGCCGCTGCCCCCAGATTCTGCACGGTGGGTCTCTTCCAGCCCCCTCTGCTCCCTTAGGCTGGGTGCCGCGGCCCCCACCAGCCCCTGGGGTCCTGCTGTGGGTCACCTCTCAGGATGCGTGCTCTCACACCAGAATCCACGCCCCATGCTATAGACAGAGCCGTATTCCCCAAAGAGATGTGTGGACGTCCTACCCACTGTGCCAGGGATGTGACTATTTGGAAACAGGGCCATCAAATACCATCAGTGAGTTAAGACGAGGCCACAGTGGAATGTCAGGTGAGTGGCCACTTCATGACACGAGGGAAATGTGGGCGCAGACATGGACACCATGGGAAGACAGGGCTGGACTGAGGCTTCCGCAAGCCCCGGGGCCGGAGGACCAGAGCTGGGGGAGGCAGGGAAGGGTCCTCCCTGGAGCCTCCAGAAGGAGAACCGTGAGGATAAATTTCTGTGGTTTAGACCATCTGGTCCATGGTGCTGGGCACAGCAGCCCCAGGCCCCTCATGCCCCACCATGGGCACTGGCCCTCCTCTGGGAGCTGCATCCAGGCAGGTCTGTGCAAAGGGACCACGGGACCACTCTCCCATCCATAGTCACAGTGGCACTAGCAACACAGGCATTTGTGTCTGGATGTCTCTGTTCAGCCTCAGTCCCAGCTCCTGGCGAGGCTGGGAGGAGTCTCGGATAGTTAATGCCACACTCAGCGCAGAAGAGCCTCTGCCAGGACACGAGCACATGGAGTGACACGCTGCTGCCCCTCTCTCCAGGTTCCTAGGAGCTCACGCGGCTACCGCTCTCCAGCCCTCATGCACGTGGACCCTGGTGGGACAGACTGCTCTGTACTGCTGCTCCACCACCTAGGCTCAAACCTCAGCCCCCACACCCCTCTCAGGAATCCCCGCCATGGGGTCAGCTCCTGAGGGCCCCGTTTGTGTCTGTCCACCCCTCAGCAGGTAGTCGGGCTGCACTGGTAAACAATTGCCAAACTGAGCCACAGCCCTTTGAAGTAAGCAGATCAAAGTTGTATTACCTCTGGATGAGGAAATGAGGTTTAAGATATCACATAGTTTACAGCTAAGACCCTCTAAGGAGGAGCTCTATTCTTACACATCTTTGTGTCCTGACTTTGTACATTCCCTGGGTGACAACCAGCAAGGTGGGGGTAAGGAACAGCGCTGGGCACCAGCTCACTCGCCTCCCTCCCCTAAGTGCCTGGGAAAACGCACGATGAAAATTACTTGGAGCTGCAGAAGAGACTCGAGTTCCCTCCCATCAAAGAGCTTCCATTATTTTTTTTTTTTTTTGAGATGGAGTCTTGCTCTGTCACCCAAGCTGGAGTACAGTGGTGCCATCTCAGCTCACTGCAACCTCCACCTCCAGGGTTGAAGCGATTCTCCCGCCTCAGCCTCCTGAGTAGCTGGGATTACAGGTGCATGCCACCACGCCCAGCTAATTTTTGTATTTTTAGTAGAAACAGGGTTTCACCATGTTGGTCAGGCTAGTCTTGAACTCCTGACCTCGTGATCTGCCTGCCTCGGCCTCCCAAGGTGTTGCGATTACAGGTGTGAGCCACCACTCTCGGCCAAAGACCCTCCATTCTAAGATGAGTGACATTTACATGGATTCACGCAAACTGAGATGCTTAAATGAAAACGTGACTGTTCATGGTCCACGTCATTTTACGGCATCATTCTTCCTCCAAGTGGATGGAGTTTCTCCTAGGGCAGAACTCTTACTGCCTGACACCCCTGCCTCCCTGAGAGCAGGAAGGAAACCCATTGTTCCCCTCCAGCCCTTTTCCATCTTCCTTATCTCAAGGTTTTGTGGGAGGTTGGAGTTTTTCTTTTTTCCGGATGGGGGAAGTGGGGGTGTACCACTCAGACCAGGAAAACACCGAGATACCTGCCTGGGTTTGCAGAGCCGTCTCACAAGACCTGAGTGTTCCCCAAAAATCAAAAGTCTGTGTCCTTTCAGGCTGCAAACTCCTCACCTCACTTCACTACCACATCCCACTGCTGCTGCCCACCTCAGGGTCTTGATGCTCATGGGGACCAAGAACACAGCTTTGGCCAGGTCAGCTCCCATTAGAGGAGGCCAGGACGCCCTGGAGAACACTCTCTTGGGAATACAGGGGCGGGAGCAAGGGCAGGGTCCCCTGGCACACCCCGATGGTGCCAAGAGCATCCCACACTTTCCAGGAGATGTGCACACAAGACAACACGGTGCAGAAGGTGCCGCCTGGAGGCCCAGCCAAGCTCCGCTGCAAGAACTAGTTTTGCAAACTAGACCACTCACCCTCCTTCCAAAGAGGGAAGTAAGGAACCCAGGAAGGACCGTGATTGGCCTGGGCTCTTGGGGCGAAGGTGTGATTCAGCACAAGGCCCTTAGGAGCCCGTGGCCCCTGCTCTCCCACCCTTCCTCTGTTTGTTTCTACACTAACTTATTTTTTCTTTCCCTACAGAATGCAAACAGTAGCAGATAGAAGGGCTTGGGATGCGGTGCTGTGGAAGGGAAAGTTGGGAATTTAAATCCAGGCCATCCGGAGCTGGTCCTGGTTCAGCCTGGTAAAGACAGATCACTTCCCTTTCCTGAGCCTCCATTTATTTATCTTAAATACAGACGGTGCTTGAGTCACGGATGTCCCGAACGTTCGAGCTCGAAGGAGCCTCAGCCATTGGGTGTCCCACCCGCCCACCGTTCACTCAGGAAGCCGAAGCCCAGAAGAGTGAGGTCTCAAAGTTCACAGCACGTGGCCTAGAATTCAGGGGTGCAGAGCTCCTGCTTGGTAACTCATCCCCTGTGCGGTGATGCTTCCGATCCCACCGCAATGCCACGCTCCTCCAGGGCTGGAGCACATTCTGATCCCACCGCAATGCCGCATTTCTCCAAGGCTGGAGCAGATTCCGATCCCACAGCAATGCCACGCTCCTCCAGGGCTGGAGCACATTCTGATCCCACCGCAATGCCGCATTTCTCCAAGGCTGGAGCAGATTCTGATCCCACAGCAATGCCGCGCTTCTCCAAGACTGGAGCACATTCTGATCCCACAGCAATGCCGCATTTCTCCAGGGATGGAGCAGATTCCGATCCCACAGCAAGGCCGCGCTTCTCTAAGACTGGAGCAGATTCTGATCCCACCGCAATGCCGCATTTCTCCAGGGCTGGAGCGGAGCACAAGCTGAGATGCATTTGGCGTCTTTGTGACCTAGTGTGGACTCCTCGCAAGATTAGTGAAGCATATTGATCCACGCATCTGGTGGATTTTCGGCACTGCTCTGCTGTATCCCCACCTGTGTCTTCACCATGATGGAACCCTGGACCCACATCCTACCTTCTTCAGTAAGAAGAGCTGCCAGCAGCAGGAGGCAGCCACGTGAGCAACGGATTTGCTGAGCCCATCCCACACCCGCAGGACCCCTTCCCGAGGTGCAGCCTCTGGAGTGGGCTCCCAGTCTCCTGAACACCTGCTCACACTGTCTATTTAGCCCCCACAAGAAAAGAGATGAGGAACATCACAGTGAACAGAGGCCATCGTTGCAGCTCCTCTGCCCTCTGCTGAAAGCCCCTTGGCACCCAGGAGAGTTGCCAGGTCCACCTCTCCACCTTCCATTCCTTGGGTGTCCCTAGCAGGTTAGACATTAAAACAGACAGAGCATCTGGGGTAGGGGGGTTCCTTCGCTGATACAAAAGTGCCACCAGTACCACAGTCAGAGGCCCAGGGAAATGACCCCCAAGGATGGGGATGCCTGGGAGGAACCAAGTGGCTAAGGGCAGCATGCGGACGCTCCAGAGGGAACAGTGGACACCAGACAGGTTTGATTGGGGCAGGTGATTCCTCTACCCCTGGGGCAGCCACGCTGTGAAGAGAGGTGAGGCTGTGTCCACACAGAGGTGCAGGCGCTCCTACTCAGAAGAGGAAACACACTTTAGTGTGGGCCGCGGGGAGCTTTGTTTGAAACAGTTCACAGCCGTCTACTCAGAGGGGGAAGCACACCAGTGTGGGCCGCGGGGAGCTTTGTTTCCGTGTGGGCCGCAGGGAGCTTTTCGTTCAAAACAGTTCACAGCCTTCTCGTGTTTTTAATAATCTCCCAAATGTTTTAAGTCCAAGGTCTGGAGCTGCAGACAGCCTGTCAAATGTGCTTTGCACGCCCACCCAGTTGTGGAGAGACCCTCACACCCTTGGCTGAGCCAGGCCAAGGACTTTTGTTCCTTCTGCAGCGGGTTCACCAGGGCACCGAGGCCTAGGGACCCTCCCTCAGGTCTGCGGTGACCTCTCGGGACCCTCCCCTAGGTCTGCGGTAACTTCCCAGGACCCTGCCCCCAGGGTCTGTAGTAGCCTCTCAGGATCCTTTTCCAGGGTCTGCCATAACCTCTCGGGCGCCTCCCCCAGCTCTGCAGTGACCTCTCGGTCACCTCTCCCAGGTCTGCAGTGACCTCTCGGGACCCTCCCCCAGGTCTGCAGTGACCTCTCGGGACCCTCCCCTAGGTCTGCGGTGACCTCTCAGGACCCTCCCCTAGGTTTGCGGTGACCTCTCGGGACCCTCCCCCAGGTCTGTATTAACCTCAAGAAAGGCTTTCCTTGTATGTCTCACCTCTGCTTCCCAGAGCCACCACAACAAAACACGGTGTGTGCTGGAGTGAAAGCACCCAGGAGAGGCCAGGCTTCAGGTGCCCACAGAAAGCACCCAGGAGAAGCCAGACCTCCGGTGCCAGCACAGCGCTGCCGGCTTCACTTTCAGGGCAGCATCCGATAAATCATGAGATCTTCAGCTCTTACTGTACAATCATAGGCTTCGCATTAGATGACCTTGCCCAACCGCAGGCTAACAGGAGCGTTCTCAGCATGTTTAAGGCAGGCTGGGCTGAGCCATGATGCTGGAAAGATTCGGTGTATTAAATGCTTTTTCGACTTAATGATTATTCAACCTACGGTGGGTTCCTCCGAACTTAACCCCATGGTAAGTCGAGGGGACTCTGTACCCAAACTGGGTGGCTTAAAACAACAGAAACGAATTCTCACACAGTTCTGAAACCCACAAGCCCCACATCAAGGTGTCATGGGCCCTGCCCCCTCTGGGGCTCCAGGGGAGAATCCTTCCTGCCTCCTCCATCTTCCGCTGGCCCCCGGTGTTCCTTGACTGTGGCTGCCTCTCCCACTCCCTGGGTCTCTGTCCTCATCCTCACAGAGCCCTCCCTCTGCCTGCGCCCTCTCCTTTTCTTATGAGAACACTGGTCCTCAGATGCGGGGCCCACCCTAAGTCTAGGCCTCTCCTTTTCTTATGAGAACACTGGTCCTCAGATGCGGGGCCCACCCTAAGTCTAGGATGGTGTTGTCTTGAAATTCTTAACTCATTAAATCTCCCAAAACCTTGTTTTCTAATAAAGTCATATTCTGAAGTTACAGGTGGACCTGAATTTGGAGGGGATACTGTTAAACAGCCACAGGACTTAAGGAAGATTCTGCCCCCCAAGAGAGCGGTGTTCTGAGCTAATTTTCTTTCCCCCCACATCTAACTAGGAAGACCATCTACCACTTGGCAATTCTCTGCCAGTTTCCAGGAACAGTGCTAAGCTGTTAGGTCTATCATCTCAGTTAATCCTCATGATAACCCCAAAAGGAGTCATCATCGCTCTTCTTTCATAGGGCAGAAAACCGAGGTTTAGAAAAGTTAAGCTACTAGTAAGTGGCAGAACAGGAACTTTAACCAGGCCTTCACCTCTGCAGCGGGCAGCCTCTCTTGGAATAGAAATAAAGGAGACTCCCTGAAGAAGACCTAAGGGCTGAAAAGATGTCACCAGCTGCAAGAGATCCAGCCCCTGCGAGGTCCCTGGGAGGATGTCTGTCCCAGTCTGCAGTGGGCTAGATCCTGGCAATGGCTGAGGAGGGCCGTGGCGCCCCAGCCTGTGAAACTGTACTTCCTGGCCTTGTGTTTGAGATGACGGCTGCCTGATATGGCTAATGAATTTTACAATCGAAAGCTAAAGTGAATTAGCTGTAGCAGATGTTTTTACTCTGGGAACTACCAGACCTTTCTGGCCATTCATTTATCCTTCAAGGGGATAAAACTTTCCCCCTCTATTATGTGTTGTCATTGGAGCATTGCACAACTTTATCAAACTTTTTATTCTGGAAACTGAATTAATTTTCTGCAAGGGGGTTTTTGTGTGGCTCTTTAATCACATTTACTGGGGAACATGTGTACGGAGGGCTGGAGAGCCGATTATGGCTTCCAGAAAGGCCACTTTCAAAAGGAGATTGCCCTCGCTCCCAAGGCCTCCATCTGAAGGTCCCTGGGTTTTGTGAAGAGGAAAAAATTAATTACTATTTTAATAACGAAGCCAGGCCTGCTGAAAATCCTCTTAGAGAGTAGCCGGGTGATGTAATGGCTCGCAGGGGGGATATTGAAAGCGCTGGCCACACAGCCTGCCCTGGCCTCCCTATTCATTCCCTGTAAGATGATACGGGCTGCCGGGTCACACATTAGGGAATTAAAAATATAATAATAACACTTGTTTCTTGGGAAGGGGAAAAGTTGTGATCCTGAGATAACAGGTTGGCAGAAATTCACTCTCAGGCCTCCATCTTTGCCAGACGCTCCAAGCGGCGGGACAGGAAATTGGGGCCCTTCTCCCTCAGCAGGTTGGCTCCACAAAGCCCCCAAATTCTGGCGGCCGCCGACAGAGCACCCCCAGGACAGCAATGCATGAGCTCTCGGCAGTGCTGAGACATGGGGGACTCGGGGGTGCAATGGGTGGCTCTTGGGCTCGTGTCTTTCCAGGACCCAGGAGGGGACGGGACTTGCATTCCAATCTTTAATCCTCCACACACATCGTCTTTCTGGCTTCTAAAAGAAAAAATTGAGCTTCAGGTTTTTTCTTTCTTTTCATGTGTTTTTTTTGTTTGTTTTTTTGTTTTTCGGTTTTTTTGGTTTTTTGTTGTTGGTTTTTTTTTTTTTTTTTTGAGAGGGAGTCTTGCTCTGTCACCAGGCTGGAGTGCAGTAGCACAATCTTGGCTCACTGCAACCTCCACCTCCTAAGTTCAAGCAATTCTCCCACCTCAGCCTCCCAAGTAGCTGGGACTATAGGCACCCGCCACCACACCCAGCTAATTTTTGTATTTTTAGCAGAGACGGGGTTTCACCATGTTGGCCAGTATGGTCTCGATCTCTTGATCTTGTGATCCGCCCACCTCGGCCTCCCAAAGTGCTGGGATTACAGGCATGAGTGTTTTGTTTTACTTTTCCTGAAAAGTGAACATTTTGCACCAGAATTCTAACTTGGGGTGTTGTTATTGCTATTGTTAATTCTGCACTGTTTGTCTTCTTCACCAGGCAGTGGCCATGTCAGCAAAGTGAGGGCAGGATCTCAGTCAGCGAGTGCCGTGGAACTCAGATCCATGCGAGCTCCTGCCACACTCTCACTCATACAGATAAAAATGCTAATGCTTGGGAAGCAGGTGCAGAGACAGTAAGGCAGAGTCTGTTCTTCATGCAAGAGAGCCCACCACCAGCCTGCCTCTGTCCCATACCCGAGTTCCCCATCTTTTGCCTTTTTTCTCCTTACCACCTTTCCACTCGTCTCTTCTCCCTGCCTTTTCCTCTCCTGCCTCCATATTCAGAAAGCATGCCCCTGGCACCGGGTTCTGTCTGCACTCGGGTTGGAGGCAGTAAGTCCCCCGCCCTGAGAAACACACAGGACCAGGTACAGGACACGCGGAAGGTGGCACCCAGCCAAGGAGGGTTCTAATTTTAGATCCATTCTCCCTAAGGAAGAAAGAAACTCCCAAAGATCACTGCAGTGTTTGTGTGTGTGTGTGTGTGTGTGTGTGTAAAACCTGTAAAGGAAATGTACATCTGATCAAAGAATCCGGAAAGAATCCCAGGGCTGTAGGAAATGGCATATTGATTACTATCCTGTAAAATCACATGGAAGCAAACTGTATAAATAAATGAGAGAGCACCATCTCAAAATGTTTTTCAGAAAGTCAGAAATGGAGGGTTCACTGCAAAGAGAGACCTACGAATAACAGAGAAGGGCACCTGAAATGGCAACACATGCAGATGCTGATGTCATAAACATGCCGATTACTTTAAAGCAACAACGGATGTGCATGTGAAACATCCATAGCACCCCAGGCGAGGGTGGACGTCAGTCTGCACGGCTGTGGCCTTTGTCTGAGGGCAACATGCATGGCTTTTCTGCTCTCCATTCCCGTCGGGAGCCCCAGCCGGCATTGGGGTGCTTAAGGCTGTGGATGTGGATGAGTTGCACAATGGAACATGAGCACGGCAGCCTCGATTTTGGATGCAGTCACCAGCGGCAAACACAGGAGCAGGGAATGAAATCATTAACGTGTGCAAAGCAAAGGGGACCTGGATGGAGCTGAGACGCCTCCAGTGCCAGCTTGCAATCAGGAGGGGCTTCAGCTCCTTGTTAGGGACAGGACAGGGTGGGCAGTGAACTTACCTGTTAGTGGGAAAGTGTCAAGGGCAGGCCCACAGCTCTGATGGTGGCCTCCTTACAAGCAAACAAAACAAACCACCCTCCCAGGCCTCAATCTCCACTCGTAACTTTAGAAGGATCCTGGTCTCCTTCCTGACCTGCATGGGTTAGAGCAGGTGTCCCCAGCACCCGGACCATGGACCAAAGCTGGGCCACACAGCAGGAGGAGAGCCATGGGCAGGCGAGTGAGCAAAGCTTCATCTGTATTTACAGCTGCTCCCCATCCCTCCATCACCCCCCGAGCTCCGTCTCCCGTCAGATCGGGGACAGCCTCGGATTCTAATAGGAGCGCGAGTCCTGCTGTGGCCTGCGCATGCGAGGGGTCCAGGCTGCGTGCTCCTCATGAGAATCTAATGCCTGATGACCTGTCACTGCCTCCCATTACCCCCAGATGGGACCGTCTAGGTGCAGGAAAACAAGCTCAGGCCTCCCACTGGTTCTATGTTATGATGAGTTATAGAATTATTTTATTATGTATTACAGTAATAATAATAGAAAGAAAGCACAATAAATGTAATGAGCTCACATCATCCTCAAACCACCCCCACCCTCATCCATGGAAAAACCGTCTTCCATAAAACCAGTCCCTGGTGCCAAAAAGGTTGGGGGCCGCTGGGTTAGAGGCCACTCTCCCTCTTGGTGAGTGTCAGTGTGCACTTAGTTGTTTGAGAAATTTCTGATGAATCTCTTAACCACCCCATCAGATAATTCAACTGGATTTCACCCTGCAAGATAGGTGTCTAAACACAAATATACACATAGACAAAGCTTAGAAGGAATCCTACCATTCCCTTGTTCTTTATCTGCCATTTTAAAATTACTATTGCTGTGGTTCATGAATTTTTAATTAAATAAAATTAAAAAGTGATGGCTATGTTTTATATTTACAGGAATAAAATTTGGAGACTGGCCACTGTCATTGTGCAACATCGGGCTCTGGCCCCCGGAGCCCCTTGTCTCTATGAAGTCTTGTGTGCTTTTTAAAGTAGAGGTCAGAACGCGCCCGCCCACTCCCTGGAGGCCTCATGCGGCTATTTCACCTACCCCGAGTGGTCGGCCCATTCCCAGAGAGCAGTTCACACAGGAAGCACCGTCTGCCCTGAGAACACTCACACGTGGGAAGGAAACCCCAAGGACATGGGGCATCTGGCGTCCTCAGTCCCTTCTCTGCTCACGCTCCTGCCTCACTGCTCCTTCTCCCGTCCCTTCCTGACACCCTACTTCCTGCAAAGTGAAAACTGTCAGAGCCTCATTTGCAAGGCAGCTCGCCTTGCGAAGGCGGGAGTGGGGGTGTTGCGGGGTTGGGAGGGAAGGGGGTGGAAATGGACAAACAGAGAGAGGATTTTTAATGCAGTGGTTTCTACCGTTGGGATGGTAAAGCCATCCAAACCACAAAATACCCCCTAATTCCCACCCATGGAACCAGCACATTGCTCCGTTTCCCATGGCAGTCAATGGGGCGCACCACCCCCCCTCCGGACACACTCCCCTCCTCATGTGCCTACTGCTCTGACCTGGGGTGTGGGCATTGCATCCTCTCCTGAAGATGGGTTTCCGAAGACGGGCGCCAGAGCAGATGACCTGGAGGAAAGGCCAGGCAGCAGCAGGAGTGAGGCCCACGTCACCACGGGGCACTCAGTGGACGCTGGGCCTGGACACCCAGCCCAGCTAGCCAGGAGCATAGCCCCCGAAGAAGAAGAAGGGAGGGCAGCCAGCTTGCCTGTCTGGCAAACTCGGTCGCTGCCCAGTGGCTTGACAAGTCACCATGCTGTTCAGATTTTGGAAGCTCGTTCATCTCTAGGTGAGGAATAGAATACACTCAATCCAGTCTGCTGACAGCAAGTGCCCCGGGCACCCCCCTCCAGGGGCCCCGAACCACCACAGCAAGCCTTCGTGGAGATGGCGAGGTGGCCCCCACATCAGACAGATGGGGTCACAGACTGGGAGGGCGAGGCAGGCACAGTTTCCCCACTGGTGGACGACGCATCCATCACTCCACAGAATCAGAGCCCAAAGCCCGGCTCCGGGGCCTCTGAGCAGGGTTCACCCACCATGGCCACAGCCAAACCCACCTACCACTGACTTTTGTACAAGCCACGAGCGAAGAATGACTTTTACATTTTTAAACACATGGAAATATGAAGGGAAGAAGAATATGTCATGATGTGGAAATCTCACCAGTTCAGAATCCAGCTGCACAGATGACGTCCTGTTGGCTGCATCGCACGTAGCGGCTGTCTCTGCTCCGAGGCAGAGGTGAGTGGCTGTAGCCGAGGCCACAGGTCCGGCCATGGCCACATCCAAGCTCTTCAGCCCTTTACAGAAAGAGGGTGCTGACCCTTTGCAGGCCCACCACACTCTGGGACCTCAAATACACTCAGATTTTGGAATGGACTACCCTGGATGTCTCTCATATCCATAGTTTGAAACACCAAAAACTGAACTCTAAAGCAAAACCTGCCGCAATTAACCAGGCAGGAAGCTGGGTAGGTAGCTCTTCTGGTTGGACACACAAACTCTTCTCCTCTCCTTCAACTCCTGTTCTTCCTTCAAAGCCAAGAACCACTTGACTCTGGAATGGGAAGAAAACGTATCTGACTAACAAATGGGGAAGTTTTATTAGCTGTTTATGACCTGTATTTTTTTCTGAATTGCTAGAGTTAGCATAAAAGAGACACGTCACAGTGATGAGAGATCCCCCAGTCAGGATTATGAATTCCATGACAGCACATTTGTCTTGATATCAATATGTTTTTTCATGAATTGCAAAGAAAAGCAGGTGTATAAAAATAAAACTCGCATAAAATATAAATTATCATCGTGCAAGTTAATTCTATACCCTCAGGATACAATAGCTCACGCACTTTATATTTGCAAAAATGTTTGTGAGTTACTTTTTGAGACTTATTTATTTATTTCTATTTATTTAACATTGTTTCCTCACTGAGAGGATTCTGAGATCGACACCTTATTTCCATAACCGTCCCTGGGGGCCAACAGTCATAAAGGCGTCTGTATTAACCTCGATATCCCAGGTAATATAATGCAGAGTGTGACATCCCAAGTGCGCAGACACTGCAGGCAAGCCTTCTCCTTTGAGGGGCTGGTAAAGGAAAAATGGAAGCAAATGCTCTTCCCTATCAGAGCTGGCACCTCCAATTCCGCGCCTCTGCTCGTTACGGTGATTGATGTCTAGGAGGTTTTAGCGCCCACCTGCTACGGGCACTGTTTCTGTTGTTACAACAAAAATGTCCTAATTATTTTAGTGGATCCATTTCTGTGTTGGAGCTCATTTTCCATTTTGTCTCTATGGAAAACAGAAGAGTTGGGAAGCCCTTGGTGAACACATTCCTGTCTGTTTTACCCCACAAAAGATTGAAGACTCTTCAGGAACTCTCCAGGGAATCATCCCCTAATATAGGGTCGCCACCAAACATGGTTCTGGCCAGAGCGTCTCAGCTGCCAGCACTCACCAGAGGGCCCGGTTAACAGGCAGCCTTCAGCTGGGCGGGTCTGGGTGGGCCTGAGCACTTGGGGCAGGTCTCAGGTGATGGTGATGGGGAGGCCAGGGCCCAGGGACCAGCAGGGACCCAGCTGCTGACAGCCATTCAGGTGTGGTCCTGAGATTCAACTCATCCCTCCGCCCCCACCATCCACCCCAGAGGCTCGAGGCTCTGACGCTGCTGCCCCAGGGCCCAGCTCTGCTTCCTCCCCCGTGCCAAGATTCTGCCGAAATGCTGCCTTCTGGACTTCCCCAGCATCCACACCCAGAAGGAAGGGCTTGTTTCTCCCAATCTCAGCCCTGCCACTTCCCACACTATGAATGTCCCCTGTGTCCACCATCACCTCTCTGCCACCTTGCCCCACTGTCCCACCTAGGAGGGACTGGAGGAAGAAGCCATGACTAGACGTTATATTCTGGTCTGGGGAGCTTCTCAGTGGACGTCCAGCTGACTGAATGAACGTGGCTCCAGAACTGTCGCAGAGGAAGCTGCCTCCACATCCCGCCTCTCGCTTTGCAGCGAATTCTCACAAGTCTTAACGTCCCACCTTTTGCAAAATATCCACGCCAAGCCTGGATGATTTTTATAGCTGAGGCCATAGCAAGCACTCAGGATCCTTACCAATCCGTCCTCCTCTCTCTGGACACAGAAAAGCTGTGTTAGACGGGAGCTGCGTGCCCGGTTTCTTGCCCACGGGCGGTGGTGGCAGAGTTCACACCTGTTACACCGGAGCTGACTGTAACTGTGGTGCACGACCTGCAGGCTGTCTTTGCTCGTCAGTCCCCTAAGGGGAAGGACCCAGGGCCCAGAGTTAAAGATGGTACCCCACCCCATGCCCCAGATCAGAGGCGCCAGGATCCTGGAGCCCCTGGGTGTCAGGGAAGACCCGGAACGCCGAATCCTGCTGGGAAGAAAGAAGCTAACCCAGCGAACTGAGTCACTGGGGTGTGGACGACGCCCAGGGCAGCCGCTGGCCTCCTCTACCCCAGCCCCAGCCGAGTGAGACAAATGCTTCGCACCACACTCCCTGGACTTAGAAACCACTTCATGCGTTTTCCAAAAACCTGACTTAGGTCCTCCCTCTGCTTCTATTTTCGGATGGAGAGACAGTGAAGGTGCACTCTGTCACCTCCTTCTAAGCAAACCCGCCATCCAGAGGCACAGTTGTAAGATAATATGACTGATCTTTTCATTAACTGAATTTTCTCTGAATACTATGCCTTGGGTATTTGGCACAGAAATAAGAATACTTGGGAACGCTCGTCTGAATGTCTGGAGCTCAGGTTTTCTGCCCTGTCGGTAGCATCAACCACACCCTCCCTGTGCTGTGTGGAATTATTGTACTGGAATAGATTCCTTAGCAACAAAATATATTTTGTGGATCCTGTAGCATCTCGCTGTGCTTTGATGCTTGATAAATATTTAATTGCCCATACAATATCAGTTCTGCTAGGATATACTGTTCATTAGTCTTTTTATTGAGAGTGCATTTCTTAATTATATTGATCACTCATATCATGTGAACGATAATTGGTTCTTTCTTCTGACCATATATTTTTAATGAAGTGCTTTTGACCTCTTTGTAATGGCAAAGTATGTCTTCCAGATAAAGTATATCACTTACAGTGCAATGCCTGCCTCCCCTCCTTTGAATATTGTAGATCCAGACTTGAGTTTGAGGGATTATTCGTTTATGTACCTATCAGGAAACCTGTCTTGGCAATCGGGTGCCACGCTGTTCGTGACAACAGAATGAAGTAGTAACAGCTATGGTGATTTTCAGATAAGCTCTGAGCGCACACCCACACAGCTCTCAAACCCTCACCATCGGGCCCTATGGCTTTGCTCTTCATGGCTACATGGCGGCTTCTCCAGTCCAAGGTCAGATGAAAAGGCACAAGCTGCAGGCTCAAGTGTTGTGGGGCAGTTTCAGAGTTTGCTCCCGAAGACAGGACTTCACCTGTCACAGTTTCCTGTAACCGGCATCACGAGGGGGACCGGGGTCAGACCACCTCCTCCAGAGCCCTCCCCTAGGGCTCCCCATTCAGGCTCCTCCCTCCGGAACCCCCTCTGCTCCCCCACTCAGGCTCCCCACCTTGCCTTGGGGCCCTGCCGCCAGCCCCTGCCTGAGGTTGTGCTGTCCACCTAGGTCTAGATCAGCTGAACTGAATGGCAAGGACACCTGTCCCCCTGCCACCTGTCCCTCCCCACAACACACAGGTGCACCCGGGCTCTGACTGCGCAGCCATGGAGGCCTCACCAGCCCCCAAAGTCCTGAGAGAGCCAACATTGCTTTCACGGGGCCCCAGGCCCTGGGAGCTGTCACCACCTCGCCCCAGAGCCGTGTTGCCGGCCGACCACTCGGAAACATGCCTGGCTCAGACCAGAACCCCCAGAGGGCTGCGCCTCTCTCTGTCACTGCAGCCAACACCAGCCTACCAGTCGCCAAATGTGTCCCCCCAAAATTCGTGTTGAAGTCCTAACCTCCAAGGTGACGGTGTCAGGAAGCAGGGCTTTGGGAGGTGATAAGGTTGTGAGGGTGGCACCCTCAAGGAAGGGATGCATCCCCCTGGAAGGAGGGCCCGTCATTCACCACCACACAGGGCACAGCAAGAAGGAGCTTCCAAGAGCCAGAAATCGGGCCCTCACCTGACACCAGACCTGCCAGGGCCCTGACCTGGATGCTCAGCCTCCAGAACAGTGAAAACTAAATGTCTCTGTCCCTCAGCCACCCAGCATGTGGCATTCTCTGTCCCTCAGCCACCCAGCATGTGGCATTTTGTCATAGCAGCAGGCGTCGACTGGGACACAGGGCCCCTCAGGACCGCCCCTGCCTGTGGGCTGGCACCACGGACTCTCCGTGCCCAGGGCAGACTCGGCCTGGCCAGGTGGGGCCCGACCTTGCTCCTTTCCTGCCCTCTTTGCTTCCCTTTCCATCCCTGGCCTGAGGACACGCCCTCAGAACATCCTGAAAGCAGGTTCTCTGCTTCCACAAATGCAACCTAAGAGTCAGGGACCCATGAGTCCTGGGAACAGATGCCAGGATCGGCCCGGGCTGGGTAGAATATCTACAGGCCCTGGCACCCCTGGGGCAGGAAGGCTACTCAGGTCTCCTGCTGTGTTTGACTGATTTGGGGTGAATGGGTGCAGGATTTCCAGAATTTCAGAAGTATTGATGGGGGGAAATAGTAAACATGGAGGCTGCAGAGTTGGGGGCTGTGACCAGAAGCCACCCGTCCACTGAGGACACAAGGAGACAGATTCCCCTGGTCAGAGACCCCAGCCCCCAGCTGCAGGAAAATAATGCCTCCCCAGGCAGGTGCAGGTCAGACAGGAGGGGGTGAGACAGGGGGAGGCCGGCGATAGGCATGAGCCAATCTGGCAAAGTGCTTATGAGAGACGCCTTGTGACACCGACAGGGCCAGTCACAGGCCCAGCCCAGGCCTCACCTGCCAAGGCTGAGCAGCCACCGCCACGACAGGAGGCCCGACCCACCAGCAACAGAGACCTGCTCCAAGAGACCCCAGCTCCAAGCCCCCAGCTCCGAGCCGCTGGCACAGAGCCATCTTGGGAGGCGTCCGACCAGCCACTTCTTAGCAAGTCTCTTCTAGGGAACCCGTCCCACCCCAGAAGGGCACCATTCTGTCCCGGCCAGCACTGATGTGGACTCTGGGTACAGTTTCAGCCATCGCCACTGCCTGAGTGGCTGATCATCGCCCCAATGTCCACAAAGGAGCTGCCAGGGTGGGCTCCTGGCCTGGGACACCCTGTCCCACCACTGGCCCCTCCAGGGTGCCGAGCTGACAGGCATGGAGTGGGCTCTGGAAGATGTAGTGTGGGCCGTGGGAGGTGACACAGAGACGGGCACTTTCTGGAAAGGCAGAGAGAGACCTGGCTGGAAGGATTCATACAGATGGCCTGATTCTGTTGGATGCTAATTTCTTAACAGAAAACTTCCCACCTCTGCAGAGCGCTCTTAGAACAGAAGCTTACATAGCAGGGACCTCGTTTCCTCGGCTGATTATCCTCAGGTTTACAGACAGCAGTGGAAGCGGGAGGTCAGCAAACACCGAAGCAGATGCCGTCCTGACCACAAGCTTTCCAAGAGAGTAGACGGGAGCTGGGGCATCCGGGCCTCACTCCTGGGGCACCCAGTTTACATTTTGAGTATGTCCCTTTCTGACAGCCGCCTGCCTTCAAACCACTTCCGATGGCTGTTGGGTGGACACCTGCGCAAACCACACCAAACTGGTCCATCATGGAAAGGCTGATGTGGAAAGGGGAAACTGCTTTTTCTCTTTTCCAGATGTCTAAATGAGACTGATATTCCCTCTGAATACACAGCCTGTTCCCAGATGACAGGCTCTGGGAACGCCCGAAACAATGCGGAGGAGACAGTGACACGTCCCGTCTCCAGCGGAACACACCGAAGGCACTGGCCTTACCGCATCACCCCAGAGTTACCAGGATGAGGATGCTGCAGACTCCACACAGAGCCAGCACAGTGGGCCATGTCAGCGCCATGGCAGGGTTTTGGGAATTGCAGGCCAAGTTGGAGAATGGTTCTTTTCAAGACAACAGCAAAAGTAAGAGAAATGGAAAGTTACCACTTGACTGGCACTGTGCGGAATGCTTTGTGCAAAGCATCCTACTTAATCTGCACCATGATATAAGCCAGAAATTTGAATAAAGAGAATAATTGTTGTCAGCGCCAGAGTCCAGGTAGAGCCTGGGAGCCCCTCAGGCAGGGAAGGCTCCATCTTCTTAGGAAAACAGACCAGGAACAAAACAGCAGGTTTGAGACTCTGCACCTGCTACAAAGGCGGCTGGTGGCATTCAGGTGGCAAACCAAACACTCACTCACTCAGGTGGGCCTGAGAAGGAAGACCACCAACACCATAACTCCTGCGGCAACGCAGCCACACAACAGCGATTTAATTTGCTCTTCAGAAGGATTGTATGAACAGCGATTTTGTCTGCGCAGCTCGCTTACAAAACAAAACTTAGATGGCAGGGAAGCATGTGCATGTGAAAGGTGCCCTCTGAGACCCTGATCATCACCACCTAGTACATCTTATGTGACTGCAGAACACAGTCTTAGAAGCAGGGGGATGAGGCAGGGCTGTCAGCGAGCAGTTATGACTTGTGGAGAGAAACTGCTTCTTAAGCACTGTGCGGGCTGGGGCAGCATTTGCTCAGAGCTCACTCCCCTAGGCTGGCACAGAGTAGGAGCCTCCTACCAGAGTGTGAAAGCAAAACAAATCCAAACGTCGATGAAGGCAGACAGGGATGAGGCAGCCATCTTTGTTTAAAACAGAGCTATCCAGATGCCACTTTAGACTTTTTTATCTGCGGCACATCAAAGCAAGGAGCTCATTTCTTTCTCCAGTGAACATTATCTGTTGCTTACTAACTGCAAGGCCCAGAGCTCCGCCTTAGAGATGGGGTGGAGAGAAAATTCAGACCCAGCTCCCCTCCCCTCTGCTCATGATCCTGTGTTTGGCTACCTTAGTATTCTGCTTTTTTTTCACCTAGGTAAACATGGAGAAAGTTTTTAAATGCCAGAGAGAACTGAAAGAAGGACCTCAAAAATACGAGTGCAAATGTTCCCTGAAAATGTATGGATACTCGAACAGATGCAATTTTAAGTATCTGGATTCTCTACTAGCTATGTTACATACTATTCATGGGAAAATAAAACAAAAAATACCTAGGAGTGGAAATATGGTCTAACCTCTCCATCATGATTGATTAAACATTAGAGAGAAGAAAGCATAACTTTACTGGTATACAGATTGCGCCACTAAGACTGTAACGCCTGACTGAGAAAGAGAGGAATTAGATCAATCACTTGGACTATTTTTAAGAAAATGAGAATTGACTGTATGATTTTTAAACAGTATTTGTCTGAACAACCCAAATCAACAAAGTAAGTGTTTCCCCTCATCCCCTGCTCCGCCTGTTGGCTCCAGCTCTAAACACCCTCACACACAAGGGACATCACGAGGCTTCCTTATTTGGAATAAGTTGTCCTGAACTTATCACTTTATTATCCCTTTTAATTGTTTATTTAGCTTTAAAATAACAACTCACATATTTCAAAGTTCAAAAGGCAGGAAAAGGCACCCAGTGAAGTTTCCCTCACACCTGCCCACTGGCCTCCCCCTTCCCCTCCCAGAGGCACACAGTGGTAAGAGCGTCTTGTGCATGTCTAGAAACATTCTAGGAATATACCTACAAATGTGCACTGGGTCCTCTTTTCATTTTCGGTAGGTTTTAGGTCATGTTTAGCTGCATTGTTCTGAACCTTGCTTTCCGCTTTTGTTGTTTGTTCATTTTGCTAGGGAGCATTTAAGGTATCATCACATGGCAATTATAAAGACCCTTCTCATTGTGGTAAAGATGTGCATTGTTCCTCGTATAGATCCCTAAATAACTAAATAAGAATGAGAGACCACTGTGTGGTACCAAAGAGTATTTATGGGGTCTCCTATGGAGAGGCATCAACTTCTTTCCTACCTGTTGCTTTTACAAAAAAAAAAAAAAAAAGTGTCACTTCACTTACAAGTAAGTATGCCTACAGGATAAATTTCTTAAGGCAAGATTACTGTGCCAAAGAGTACATGTGTAATTTTTATACTTCTTGCCAAGAGACCTCCTTAGAGGTTTTACCAAGTGACACTCCCATCACTGTTTCAAAGACCTGTTATCTCTTCAGCAGTGCGTTACCAAGCTTTTAGATCTTTGCCCATCCCAGGAGTACAAAGTGACAGCTCAGTGTTCCTCTCATGTGACTTTCTCTTACTCAGAATGAAACTGAGTATCTTTTCATGTGTCTGAGAGCCATTTGTATTTTTTCAGGCAGTTTATGTCTTATGCCCTTCATTCCATTACGTTGTAGATCTTTTCTTCTTGATTTGTAAGAGCTCTTTATATATAAGGGAATTAGCTGTTTTCCTGTTATGTGAATTATAAATATTTTTGCCAGTTTGTTATTTGTCTTTTGGCTAAGAAAAGAAGAAAAGTTATATAGCTGAATTTACCAACTAGTTTCTAAATGTTTGTGTCATAATTTAAGATCTTTCTATATGTAAGAATATTTTTTAATACCCCCGATAGTTTCTTCTAGTACTTTCATGGTCCATTTTTTACACTTAATTTTTTTGTCCATCTGGAATTTATTTTGGTATAAAGTATGAATTATGGATCGATATTGTTTTCTAGTTCCATACTTAACTGGCTCCAAAATTGGCCCAATCAATCTCAGTGTTATATGTATTATATTTAACCTTATGAGAAGCAGATATCATCACTCCCCTTGCACATGAAGAACTGTGGCTGAGAGGAACTGAGACTCATTCCAGGCCAGGTATCGTGGCTCACGCCTATAATCCCAACACTTTGGGAGACCAAGGTAGGAGAATCGCTTGAGCCCAGGAGCCTGGCAACATAGCGAGACCCTATATCTACAAAAAAATTAAAAATTAGTGGCGTATGCCTGTGGTCCCATCTACTCAGGAGGCTGAGGATGGCTTAATCCCGGGAAGTTGAGGCTGCGGTGAGCCAAGGTTGCACCACTGCACTCCAGAACAAAAGAATCATTCCAAAGCCAGAGAGCCAGGACTTGATTCATTGAATCTGAGCCATGCTTTCTGCTTCACTGGTCACCCTCGTCCTGTGCAGGTTTAACTTCCTCACCACAAGAAGCTTTAAGCATATGCATGCAGCATTTAATGCATATCCAAAAGGACAGATCAAGAAATCAGTGGTAGACAGATAGATGATAGATAGATAGATGATAGATAGATGGATAGATAGATAGATATAGAGATAGGCAGACAGACAAGGGTGATGGATCAGTTCATCAGTAGACAGAGGAAAGGGGTCTTGAAAGAAACATGGAGCAAATAGCTTCAAGGAAGACAGGTCCGTTTGAACCAGGAGTGGGAAATAGGCACACTCCGGAGCCAGGCACCAACCACTGAGCTTCCTCGGGACCCATACGGGGCATGTCCACACCCCAGCATGTCCCAGCATGGAGCCCACAGGGAAAACTCCCATACAGAGCCCCCAAGGAGCCTTCACTGACACTGGGCGACTGGACCAGCAAGCACTGTCCCCACAACCAAACTGCCCGCAACAGTCACTGTGGATACTTAAGAACAAGGCTGCTGGTCCCTGCCCTGGGTCTCCTGAATTGACACCAGGATGGGGCTGGGAACACACATTCTTAACCTGTTTCTCGTATATCCCTATGATCCTAACAACAGAGAACCTCTGAGCTAAGAGCTACAAAATAAACCTGGAATATTTCCTTTCCACAAGAACCTTTAAGAATGTGAGGCTTTGTTTTTCTTTCAGGGATATCTAATACTTCCCTGGATCAGAATTTTCAAGCTAATTTCCTTCTTTATAAAAATAAATGACTTGGAGCTAACTTCTCTCTAAAATCCCTCCTGTACCTCACCTTATAGATAACTGCCACCATTAAAGTATTGTGATCATATGATGTAGCCATTTCCTGTTTAAAGAAGTTGGCTAAGGCATCCCAAAAGTTGACCAACACTTTGTACCATCCGTCCAGTGCCCATTTTGGAGTTTTTGAAATTGGTAAGTTACTTTAAATCAGAATCTTAAATGAAGATAATTACTAGAGTATCCTGGCTGTTGGATGAACATTGGTACAAATTATCTAAAGATTATAATAAGCATCTTTCTCATTAGAGCTTTTTTTTTTCTCAAAATTATAGCTCCATGAAAAGTCCACAGTCAGAGTACTCTTTGAAATTTCTCAAGTTCTTACTAAAAAATTCTACAGGTCCTCAGCCGTGGTGGAAGCGGAGCAGCACATTAGTGTAACATCGTAAGGAAGATGGCTGTGGCCCGCTAACCATAAGCACCTGCACCCTGCAGGGCCACCTGCTCTGGGCGTCATGCTCCGTGAGACACCATGGGGTAAGTTTGGAGTCCTGACCACCACTCCAGACACATCCTGCTTAAATCACAAGCAGCACGGACTCCCCTGAGTGGCTGCCGCTGGTACCCTGCAGAGGGCACGACATGGGCATCACACCCGGGGGCATCGGTGCCTGTTTCTTGAGTTTAAATAGCCAGGATTCTGAAGTCATTCCATAGTTATTTACTGAGGACCTACTATGCAGCAGTCATTTTTTGCTGAAATCTGGGGACACAATAATTGTCAAGAAATAGCCCTTTCCGGCCGGGCATGTTGACTCATGCCTGTAATCCCAGCACTTTGGGAGGCCGAGGAGGGCGGATCACCTGAGGTTGGGAGTTCGAGACCAGCCTGATCAACGTGGAGAAACCCCGTCTCTACTAAAAATAAAAAATTAACTCGGCATGGTGGCGCATGTCTGTAATCCCAGCTACTCAGGAGGCTGAGGCAGGAGAATTGCTTGAACCCAGGAGGTGGAGGTTGCCATGAGCCAAGATCACACCATTGCACTCCAGCTTGGGCAACAAGAGCAGAGCTCAATCTCAAGAAAAAAAAAAAAAAAGAAAAAAGAAAGAAGGAAACATCCCTTTCCCTGAAAGAAAATGCAGTCTCGTGGGTGAGATCAGCACAAACTTAATCAGGGCAGTTATGGAAGCATTGCAAGGAGAGGTGCCAGCCCCCTCCCCTCCCAATAGTATGAGAATCATCATTGTCAAAGGAAAAGCTTCATAAAAATCATAACCTGTTTTTAACTATGTGAATGCTGATAGTGAAAAACTGGCATAGAATAGTAAAATATATATATATAATAGATATACGATTTTTCTTATCCCTAAGCTCACTGAAATCTGCATCGTCTCAATGCCCTGCCACGGCTTACACACATTGAGCTATTAACAGATTATAAGAAACAGCTGAAAAACTGGCCCTGATCTTACGACAGCCCACACAGCAATGAAACAGCACTGGCAAAATCAAAACATGGCTGATGGGCTAAGTTTTATTTGTTTCACTGGGTTTTTGATATTTCATTGTGTTTCGACATTCCAGATACCCTAAATCATCTCCCTCAAGTTCAAAGTCTCACAAATCTCTAGGGGAGGGGCAAAATGCCACCAGTCTCTTTGCTAAAACATTGCAAGAGTCACTTTCACTCCAGTTCCCAACATGTTGCTCATCTCCGTCTGAGACCAGCTCAGCCTGGACTTCATTGTCCATACCACGATCAGCATTTAGTCAAAGCTATCCAATAAGTCTCTAGGAAGTTCCAAACTTTCCCACATCTTCCTGTCTTCTTCTGAGCCCTCCAAACTGTTCCAACCGCTGCCTGTTACCCAGTTCCAAAGTCACTTCCACATTTTTGGGTATCTGTGCAGCAGCACCCCACACTACTGGTACGGATTTATTGTATTAGTCTGTTCTCATGCTGCTAATAAAGACATACCCATGACTGGGTAATTTATAAAGGAAAGAGGTTTAATGAACTCACAGTTCCACATGGCTGGGGAGGCCTCACGGTCATGGTGGAAGGTGAAAGCCACGTCTTACATGGCGGCAGACAAGACAGAAAATGAGAACCAAGCAAAAGGGGCTGCCCTTATAAAACCATCAGATCTCATGAGACTTATTCACTATCATGAGAACAGTGTGGGGAAAACCGCCCCCATGATTCAATTACCTCCCACCAGTTCCCTTCCACGGGAAGGGAATTATGGGAGCTACAATTCAAGATGAGATTTGGGTGGGGACACAACCAAACCATATGTTGTTTGCTGAAGAAAACCAAAGTTAAGTATGGCACAAAGCTCTGAGTTAATCATTTGGGATTGTACTCAACAGGAAAGCCATCTTACAGACAATGCTGACGAGCACTGACAAAGCGTCCAACATGAGGTGACTCCAGACTCGAGCCTTCAGCACTGCTGGGCTAAACCCGACATTGTCTTCCACTTTGGATTGTCAAGAGAGGATACGAGAATGGGTCATTATTTGTTGAAACAGCAGAAAAAAAATCTTTACAAGTTACTTTTCTTAAATTATTCTGTCTCTGAAGAAAGTCAGATACCAAAGATAAATTGTGTCTGATCCCAAAGTGCCTGATCTAACAGCAAATGTGAGTGACCATCATCAGTGAGCAGCTTGCTCTAGTCACAGATGGGTTTTAATTTCAAATGCCAGAATTTTGGTTGGTGCAATGCTACCTTTTCTCGCTGGAAGATTGGAACCAAATTCCTTCCAGCTTCCGGGAAGGTGGTGAGATTTAAAGCACTCTTCCTGGAGCTCTGCCACGGACAGGGCAGCTGCCAGTGGGGAGCATGCCCTGCCACCCAGCGCGCACCGCAGGCATCTCAGGAGCCCAGCCCCTCTCTGACCTCATCCTGCCTCCATCTCCACAAAACTCAGCCTCACAATCATCCCCCAGATGCCCCAAAGCCTGCCTTCTGCAGGTTGTGTTTATGCCCCATTCAGAGCACGCACTTTCAGATCAGGCAGGTTTGGGTGAAAAACCCCGAGTTACGTGAATTTGGGCAAAGTATTTAACTTCAAGTTTCCGTTTTCTCATCTGGAAGATTAAGATACTATGGTCTGTCTTAATTTTGTCACAAAGATGAAATGATCTGTGAACATTCCTGTCATTCTCCCACACAAAACGCTCAGCAATGGCTTCGGTGGTGGTGGTGGTGAGCGCGGCGCTCCCCCTGCCCACCCCAACCTTGGCCGTTTGGTGTCCAGGTCCTCTTTCCTCTCTCCTGTCTGGTGAGCCACTGAGCCCTGTCAACTCCACCTGGGTCTGCGTCTGGGCCTTCACCCCTCAACTCTGAGTCTAATGGTGGCAACAGCCTCTAGCCTGAGCCCACTCCTGTCCACCGGACATGTCGGCACCCATGTCCTTGATAGACCAGGTTGGTTTCTTCCCATTTTAAAACTTTTTAACATCCCATCCCAGCCTACCTGACCAGCCCGAAATATCAGCTCCTTCAAAGCCCCCCACCCCTCCAGGCGCTGGAGATTCCCTTCTGCCCCCAACACGACTTTGACCATGAAGCCAGTGCTGTGATTCTCTTGTTCTTCCGGTTCCATTTGTTCCAGCCTTTCCTCGCCCATCAGACCCTGAGCTCTGAGGACAGGGGCCCTTCTGACCCTCACACATCGCGGGCTCCTCTGCGGTCAAGTTGCTGACCTCAAGTATCTGCAGACACCGTGGTAATCACGCTTAAGCTAGTAAACTGCACTACCGGGAAAGTCTTCAACGTAGCTTTTCCTGCTAAAATTTAAGTAACATTTTTCCTGTTCTATTGTAGAGAGATATCTACAAAGCTGTTCACAATTGATGAGAGAGTACCATTAAATCATGACTTAGCTTATTTAGCTTTCTCTTCTCTGGGGTGGATAATCCCGATTATTTTATTTCCATGGATCAGCCCACCCATGGGTCGTGCCTTTGTCTTGCAGGTGTTGTCCTTATCCCAGCTATCTGGCCGGCCACAAGCAGGGTCAAAAGTGTCACAATTCTGACAACTGCTAAACAGATGACAATGACTTTGCCATCCAGATGCCAGCTAATTTAATCTGAGCTGCACTGCCCTTCTTGGAGGGGTTTGGGGGTGATACTTGCCTCATACTGAATTTCTTTGAAAACTTTATTACATCCACTCTGGCCAGTTGGGTCTCCCTGTCTGTTCTGACGACCCGGCACACAGCCACTGCCTGAGGAGTGAACATTTATTAGGCGAATGGTGATGCTACAGTCAGCGCCCCAGAAGCCCCACCACAGGGTCCTGACTGGCACTGGCATGAACAGGTTTTCATTCTCTTCAGGAATGAGCGCAGGTGGCCCCATGCTCCCCCACCGCCTCCCTCCCCTCTCCAGCGAGGGCCAATGACCATCCAGAAAATATCGTTTCTCAAACCCAAGCTCTTTCACCCTCACCTCTGAACTTCTACCTTGTGAGACTAAAACACAAAACAAAACAGCACCAACTCATCTCTGTAGAAAGTCCAGGCAGGCCGCAGTGGCTCACACCTGTAATCCCAATACTTTGGGAAGCCAAGGCAGGTGGATCACCTGAGGTCAGGAGTTCAAGACCAGCCTGGCAACATGGCGAAACCCTGTCTTTACTAAAAATACAAAAACTAGCCAGGCATGGTGGTGCATGCCTGTAATCCCAGCTACTCAGGAGGCTGAGGCAGGAGAATCGCTTGAAACCGAAAGGCAGAGGTTGCAGTGAGCCGAGATCAAGCCATTGCACTCCAGCGTGGGCGAAAGAGCGAAACTCTGTCTCAAAAAAAAAAAAAAAAAAAAGAAAGTCCAGTGATTTTGATCATGCACTTTAAAAAGATTGCAAAGGGAACACAGGTAAACATCTTCAACCTAATTCAGTCTGAAGAAAATGAAGGCCTTTGTTTTGGTTTCAAATTCGTTCCATCCTCCCCAGAACACTTTTCTGGATGGGGCTGTGTTCAGCCCTGTGTTTCTGTCTCAACTGTGTCTCCTATCAACAGTGAGCTTTCCTGTCCTTGGCCTTCTCTCCTGGAATTTGCATAAATGTCTCCTTGGTTTATGAGGCCCTCTCAATGTGGCACCATCATCCGTGGGGACCTCTCAACGTGGCACCGTCATTCATGGGGTCCAAGTGTGGCACGAGGTTGGCAATGCCCCATGAGATTTTTGTTTTGGGTGAAAATTAGAGTTTTATATTGTGGCTCCTTTTAATTCAGTCAACAGGGTGCTGTTTTTCATTAATGAACTTTCACTTTGGGAAAACAAGAAGCCTTCCAAACTTTAAGGAGACTGGACATGGATGAAATGAAGAAGCAGAGGCAGGAGAACTTAAGAATGCTCAATGGAAAACCACGAGTACAAAGAAAAAGGAAAAAACAAAAACAAAAAAAGAAAAAAGCCAGAATTCTTGTGATGTGTGCAGACGTGCCGAAGGAGAAATTTGAGCGTTGCATCCAAGGACAATGCCTCTCTAATCATGACCCTGAAATGGGAATCCATGCAGCCACTGTGTCCCACTGTGTCCCACTGCCCAGCTCTGTTCTTCCTGAGGGACACTCTGCAGGAAAACACAGTCCATGTCCAGGTGCCAGCTCGCTCCCCGTTCCCACTCGTCCCAGGTGCTCGTGCCATCGTGGGCATTGGCCTCTGCTGTAGATCTCGTCCAGGCCCCTGAAGGTGCCACTGTCTGAAGCCATGTTCCTCTGCTGGCACCGGTGCCCACGGAATGACCAAGGCGCTCCAATAAATGTCAGCTCCGGCATGAACATTTCGATTAATGAGACAAAAGCAAAGAGAGTGTGTCTGACTCCCAGCTCTGTAGAAAATTAACGTTGAAGCTGTAATTTACTCTTGCAGTCAGCAAGACATTCCAAGAGACTCAGATACCTACCAAGAGTGAATAATCCACACATGTGAACATGCATGTGAGCCGCCCGGGGAGCAGATAATCCTCATGTGTTAACATGTATGTGAGCCACCTGGGGAGCAGATAATCCTCACATGTGAACATGTATGCCAGCCACCCAGAGAGTGGAAAATCCACACGTGTTAACATGTATGTGAGCCTCCCAGAGAGCAGATAATCCTCATGTGTTAACATGTTTGTGAGCCTCCCAGAGGGTGAATAATCTGCACATGTTACCATGTATGTGAGCCACCTGGGGAGCAGATAATCCATATGTGTTAATATGTATGCCAGCCACCCAGAGAGTGAATAATCCACCTGTGTTAACACGTATGTGAGCCACCTGGAGAGCAGATACTCTGCACATGTTAACATGTATGGGAGCCACCTGGACAGTAAAGGAATTCAGACTTCTGTGCTCTGCCCTAAATACTCTGATTCTGTAGACATGGTGAGGGATCCACGAAATTGTGCTTATTTACACTTATTTATTTATTTAGAGACAGAGTCTTGCTCTGTTGCCCAGGCTGGAGTGCAGTGGCATGAACACAGCTCACTGCAGCCTCCAACTCCTGGCCTCAAGTGATCCTCTGCCTCAGCCTCCCAAAGCACTGGAATTACGAGAGTGAGCCACCACACCCGGCCAGAGAAACTGCATTTAAACAAATTTTGTTGGTGATCTGGATGCAGCTGGTGCTCAAAGCCCACTCTGAGAAGCCTGCAGCGGACCCCGAGCCCTGCCAGGACCACCTTTGCTTTCCCCATGACTCCAACCCCAGGATCAACCATGGCACCTTTGGTCCTAGATAATATGCACACTTTAAAAGAATGAGTGGGTGGGAGCAATGGATGAAGGAATGAATGAAAGTTTAAGAAAGGCAATGATACGCATAAGGACAGGTGCAGGGATCTAACTTTTAAGACGCATCTACGATTCCTACTACCAGGCATTATGCTAAATCCTTCCTCACAGCAGCAGTGAGGGGTAGCAATTCCAATTGTCTCTTTAGAGATGACAGAAAGGCTCAAGGAAGTGAAAACCTTGCCCACCATTCACAGAAGTAGCTAGAGTCCGAGGAATGAAGTGGGGACTGGGTTTCTGTTACACCAACACCAAGGCAGGCTCTTTCTGCAGAAGAAAAGACCCCAAGAGTTAATGAGCTGCAACCTAAATGGGCCATTATCTTGAATTCTAATGTAGAAAATATTCTCAATCAAGTTTGCCAATCAGCCTGGATAAATAATATATGCAGACCGTATTTGGGGGGTTTTGTCTAAGGTTTTCTTAGAGTCTTCTCCTACAAATACTCTAGGTCCACAGCATTTGATTCAGATGGAAGGAAAAAGAGATAATCTGTAAATAATGCTTTTGGTGTTGTGAAGACAGAACAGAGTGGTGAATGAAAAATGAGATTAAGAAAGAGAAGAGTAGCATTCTGCAACAGCATCTAGTGCCATTTTGGCATTGCATACTTGAGTTTCCAGCATTAAATTGCATCCTCTTAGAAGAATAGTTCAAGCCGCAGTAAAGGCACCTGATTAATGGAGCTTGAACAACTTCAAAAACCACTGAACAAGTTCTGACTATTTCTTATAAAGTTTCTTCTCTGCAGGCTGGGTAAACAGCACACTGTCTCTTTAACTGATTTATTTTATTTCTTTTCTTTTCTTTTTTTTTTTTTAGTTTAAAGATTACATTTAATATCTATTTCCCAGCAGTGTACAAACTGACATCATCTACTCATAAAAGCGGAATGCTTTGCTTTTTTAAGCTTCAAGCTGAATAACAAATTGCCACAGATGACAGCATAAAAGAATAACAGAATGGAATCAAAAGAAAATTCATTGTCAACAGAAACCCCCTGCTGAGGAATTTCAATTTCATATATCTAATTATCCCTGTCAGTTGGAAGAACTGACAAAAAGCATTCTTTGTTCTCTCCTTCTGCCTCCTGCATCTCACTCTCAATTAATTCCGGCATACAAATATGACTAATTGTCTTTGCAGTGCTCAAGAGCGCTGTATATAAATGTTCACGAACTGAAAATGATTTGGAGGGTATTCATGCACCGATTTATGATATTTGAACACAATAGACATGCATAATTCAGGTGACCACGTTAGCACCCTCCCAAGCCCGCATTACAGAGATTAGGCAAGATTCCCTTTCACGTCCTTTTTTCATATCTGCTTTGTGACAATAACTCACTTTGCACCTATTAAAAGAGGGAGCATTATATGTCTGCGGCGGCTCATCGAAATTACCATGAACAAGATCATCAGCATTTAAATAACATGTGGGCAGTGAAGAGAAGGGGTTGGGGGGGCGCATAAAAATATCGGGGACTTTTTTAAAGCACAGCAAGATCTCTCAGGAGGTTAAAGTTTGAGCTTTGATTTCAGGTTGTTGGTGTTTGGGAGATTTGCTTTGTTTTGTTTGTTTATTCTGGGTTTTTTCTCTTTCTTTCTTTTTTTCTTTTTTTTGGCCCCTCGAGCTTGATCAATGTTGACAAAATGCATTTCAATTAATATAACTAATGATCTCCTTGTCTTCTTGTCATCAAAATAAGTAAAGATTTGTCTCAATTTAACTTTAGCAACTTGTCTTTACACTATTTGTAGCGGCATCTAAACAAAATGTAAATGGGATTCAACACACAATGAAGACGAAATAACATTTAAAAGGACAAAGGCTTTGCCACTAGAAAATAAACATTTTCTCTATATTTTAACAAAATGATTTTTATAGTTATAAAGTTCACTCTATAATTATAAAACTCTATTTTTATAATTATAAAGTATAACTCTAATCTGGAAAACGAAAGTGAGAGTTCTGTCTGAATTACGGCATCCAAATGGTTTGTTAAAATAAATTTATGTCACTATGACATTTATTTAACTGTCACCAGATAAGCTGAATTGAATGCTTGACCTAAACATATATTTTACTATCATCTGTGCTTTTCTGTTGCGAAAAACTAAAAAATGAAGCTTGCGTTGGTCATAGCGGAGCAGCCTCTTTAAAGTTCAGAGAATGGAAGCTATTCACTAACAAGTAGACATTTTTTGGAGTCTAATCATATTGTCAAGGTTACTAATAAAAGGCCAATATGACATTCTAAAGGGCTTAGTATAAATTACCAAAAAAAAGTGCTTTTGAGCAGTGAAAGAGATTTTTTTGTAAATTGTGTCTCCTGAATATTTTTAGTGTGGGAACTTGAAGAAGCTCGCTTCCGGGGTTATTTTCTCAGAGAAAGCACAACTCAGGGTGCCTGATCTCTGCCGAGACGCACGCCAGCGGCTGCTCACCTGCCGGAGACAGCTCAGTGACCGCCCAGGGAACCGCTCTTCCGACACACGGGACCCGCCAAACACACGGGACCCGCCAGGCCGCAGGGCGCTCCCCGGCCCTCACCCCTCCCCAGGCCCTGCTGAAGGCCCACGTTGGCCCCAAGGCTCTGGCCTGTCGTCTTCTCTTTGTGTCCTTTGCGTGTTCACAGGAGCACTCAGGCAGCCTTCAACATCCAGGGAAAGGGGACACAATTAATTCGTTAAAAAGCACGTGGTGGCCGTGAAACGTGGCTTTCGTCACCGAGGCTTCAGCGCTTGCCCGCCGCTCAGACACTGCAGAGGTGGGACAGAGGCATGGCGGCTATGAGTGTGTGGTGTGTGTGTGAGTTGGGGGTGTGTAGTGTGTATGGTGTGTGTGTGTTGGAGGTGTGTGCGGTGTGTGTGTTGGGGGTGTGGTGTGTGTGCTGTGTGTGTTGGGGGTGGGTGTTATGTCTGTGTGTTGGGGGTGTGGTGTGTGTGTAGTGTGTCTACGGTGTGTGTGTTGGAGGTGTGGTGTATGTGTGGTGTGTGTATTAGGTGTGTGTGTAGTGTGTGTGTGGTGTGTGTTGGGGATGTGGTGTGTGTGTTGGGTGTGTGTGTAGTGTGTGTGTGTTGGGGATGTGGGGTGTGTGTGTAGTGTGTCTATAGTGTGTGTGTTGGGGAGGTGTGCTTTGTGGTATGTGTGCTATGTGGGGGCATATGTATTAGGTGTGTGTGTAGTGTGTGTGGTGTGGGGGGGTGTGTGTATTGGGTGTGTGTGTAGTGTGTGTGTGGTGTGTGTTGGGGATGTGGTGTGTGTGTTGGGTGTGTGTGTAGTGTGTGTGGTGTGTGGGGGTGTGTGTATTGGGTGTGTTTGTGCCGTGTGTGTGGTGTGTGTTGGGGATGTGGCGTGTGTGTTGGGTGTGTGTGTGCAGTGTGTGTGTGTGGTGTGTGTTGGAGATGTGGCACATGTGTGTGTAGTGTGTCTATGGTGTGTGTGCTGGTGAGGTGTGCTGTGTGGTGTGTGTGGGTGTGTGTGTTGGGTGTGTGGTGTGTATGTGTGTGTGTGTATAGTGTGTGTGCTTAAGTAACTACAGAAGATCTTCTGAGATACAATGAGAACTACTTTCCCCAGTTCACCACTGAATCCAAAAAGGCCATCCCCACGAAGAAGAAATAGGTCCTGAATCTAGTGGTGAAACTCTGGGCTGAGGGCTGCTCCAGGCAGATCCAGACTGAAGCTGGGGCCAGCTGCCTGAATGCTCACCAGTTTTTGTGTAACATCTGATAAAGTGTTCTCATGGTCGCCTCAAGCAAAGAGAGACATCTCCGACCTTCCGTGATAGCAAATGTCATCGTTAATGCCTTGGTCAAGTTGACTCGTCTTCAACATAATGACAAAAATTCATCAACTGCAGGAAAACGTTCTGATATTCATTATCAACTACGAAAACCAAACAGTAAAACAATAGTGTAAATTAAAGTTCAATCAAGAGAAAATAGGTTTGTTTGTTCTCAAAAGATATTTAAAGTTACCAGACTGAGTGGGGAGTTTGAGAGAGAGAATGAACATCTAACAAAGCATCACAGGAGAAGGGCTTTTCCAGGAGAGCCAGAGCTCAGGGGAGAGCTTGCACGGGGGGCGGCGGTAGCTGAGCATCTGTAGGATTCTGAGTCCATCGCATTCTGCCCTGATCACGCCACCGTCTGCCACCTCCACACCTGAGCTTGCTGACGGCACAGTGTCCACATGTCTCTGTGACCAGCCAGCCATGTGAGCTGGGCCACGAAGGACTCAGGGCCTCTTTCAGTCCTGTGGGCGAGGAACCAAAGCTCTGGCAAAGCCAGAAAACACAGAGGGCAGCCAGACAGTGGCCATCAGGCGTGGGCGGGAGGGGCCTCCCAGTGGACTGCTGTGGAGCAGAACAAGGGAGGCAGGCAGGCAGCCACTACTGCAGAGCCTGGGCCTCCCGGAGGGAGAGGGGGGATTTCCAAGGCTGAGAAACGAGAGAAGGCACAGAAGAAAGGCAGCCGGTGACGGGGACAGGATCTTCCTCGGCTTTGACAAGACCCAGGGCCCCTCGGGCCACAGGGACCCGGGATTGCTGGGAGACTCCAGCCGACACCAGCACCTGGCGTGGCCTCAGGAGCCCGGCAGGGCTGTGGGTGAAGGGAGCTGTTGAGGTCCCTCAGGAATTCTGCCTCCGTTCACGTTCTCTGCTCATAATAGTTCATCTGCTGATATGCAGAGTTTCAAACTTCTGTTTTGCCTAGCTCCAGAGTTGCAGGGAAGGGGAAGCATGTGGAGGGCTTCTGTGATCTGCACGTAATCGCCTGGACAAAGTCAAGTGCTAAGTGTTTGGGTTAAAGTGTTTTCTAAAGACTACAAGCACTTTCAACTCTAAGCCCCTAGAAGGAAGGCAGACTCTTACAGGCAGAGGCTACAGAGCCTATGGCGCAAGGGTTGACTGACTGTAAAACGCAGGCACGTGGCTGGTTTTACCACATCCAAAAATACGATGATGATGCTGATTGGGTTGTGCCACAGATGACTGAACCAGGCCCAGCAATTGTATTTGCATAGAAACTGTAATTACTGGAAATTTCCTGCTCTCCTTGGTCCAACGACAGGGCTTGGTGAAGATGACACCAGTGTATCCCCCGGAAAAACGCTCAAGGATTTACAGAATCGTGGACCCTTTTCTTCTAAGGGGACTGAGGAGCTGGCTCTTGGGGTTCAGCTGTTTTCTTTACAGCCCAGAGAGGTGAGGGACCTGCCCAGGGGCACGCAGCCAGCGGCCAACTACAACTGGATCCCACTGTTCTCGACTTTTAGTAAAAGCCCCACAGTGGCATTCTGCCCCACTATAGGCTGATGGTGGCTTTAAATCAAACTGCACCTATTTTTGAAGCCGGTAAACTCTCCACAGGCTTTGCACCACGACGTTTCCTCACTTTCTCTGCCAAGGTTTTACACAGGTGAGGTTGTGATGGAACGAGGGTTGCTGGACACCCTGGCACATATTGTGCTATGGCTGTGGCAAATCCTAGCAACGCAACCGGAAGCCAGAGAGAGCCCAGGCTGGTGCTGGAGAGGGGGATGGACCGGCCAGGGAGAGCCCAGGCTGGTGCTGGAGAGGGGGATGGACCGGCCAGGGAGAGCCCAGGCTGGTGCTGGAGAGGGGGATGGACCGGCCACTGTAACGAGAGTGGCTCCGTTCTGGAGTTTCTGCAACACACAAACTACAAAAATAAAAATGTGCTTTGTTAATAGGTTTTCAAATTTTTACGTTAAGATGACTGTAGATTCACAAGCAGTTGTAAAAACTAGAAAAGAGAGATCCTGATAACACCTTCACCCGGTTTCTCCCAGTGATAACCTCCAGCATAACCGTGCAACAATATCACAGAGAGGAAATTAATATCAACAAAATCCACTGACCTTTATAAAGATTTCACCATTTTTACCTGCGCTCATGCCTGTGTGTGCAATTTTATCTCAGGGGTACGTTCATGTGACCACCAGCATAGTCAGTGCACAGCACGGCTCCTTCACCAGGATCCCTGAGCCGCCCTGTATGGCTTCGGCCACCTCCGTCCCAGTCCCCAACCCCTGGAAACCACTAATCTGTTTCCCATTTCTATAATTTTGTCATTTCAAAATACTATATGACGCCAAGCGTGGTGGCTCACGCCTGCAATCTCAGCACTTTGGGAGGTCGAGGCAGGCAGATCACCTGAGGTCAGGAGTTCGAGACCAGCCTGGCCAACATGGTGAAACCCCATCTCTACTAAAGATTAAAAAATTAGCTAGGCGTGGTGGCACTCACCTGTAGCCCCAGGTACTCAGGAGGCTGAAGCAGGAGAATTGTTTGAATCCAGGAGGTAGAGGTTGCAGTGAGCCGAGATATCCCACCACTGCACTCCAGCCTGGGCAACAGAGCGAGACTCCATCTAAAAAAAACAAAAAACAAAAAACAAAAACATTGTATGAATTGTATCATACATATGGAACTTTAGAGACTGACTTTTTCTACTCAGGACAAGCCCTTTGGGATCCAACCAAGTTGCAGCATGGACCAGTTGTTTTTGCCTTTTTATTCCTGGGTAGTATCCTGCTAGATCAGAGTTTAACCATTCACCTATTGAATGACATTTGAGTTGTTTGCAGTTTTTGCTATTAGACATAAAGCTGCTAGGAACATGCATGTCCAGGTTTTTATGTGACTATAATTTTTTTCTCCAGGATAAATGTCTAAGAATGCAATTGCTGCGTCCTATGATAAAATATGTTTAGTTTTGTAAGAAACTAGCATTCTTTTCCTTTCCGCCTGCATATGGCATTGTATCTGAGGTGAGTTTCTTATAGACAGACTCTTGTTGGATCACGTTGTCTTCTTCTTTTGAATCTCCTCTGCCAGCCTCTGACTTTTAATTGTTCTGTTTAGACCATTTACATTTAAAGTAAGTATTAATCTATAGGGACTTATAACAGCCATTTTATCTGTTTTTGGTTTGCTTCTCTGTTTTCACATTTCTCTTTTTCTCATGTCTTGCTTTCCTGTGGGCTACCTGAACAATTTTCAGGCATTCACCTTGATTTATTTATAGTGTTTTTAGTATACTATTTTGCATCACTTTGCTCTTTGCTGCTCGGTAGTACAATTTACATACATAACTTATCACAGCCTACTGGTATTAACATTTTACCACTTTGAGTGAAGTATTAAAGCCTGGCTTCCATTCAGCCCCTTTCAATAGAATTGTGTTATTTTCCAATATGCACTGACGTCACATCACTTAGGGTTATCATTTTTGCTTCAACAATCAAGTATGCTTTAAGAAACTCATGAGGATAATATGATATTTACCTTTATTTTCACCCATTCTGATCTTCTTTCCTCTCTGAAGCTCCAAGTCTTCTTCCGTTGTTATCTCCTCTCTGTTTGGAGAACTTCCTTTAGTGATTCCTCAAGGGTGGACTTTCTAGCAACAAATTGTCTTAGATTTTCTTCATCTGAGAGTGTCTTGATTCTCCTTCATGTCTGAAGGCTGTTGTTACTGGACATAGAATTCCTGGTTGACAGTTCTTTTTCTCGGACTTGAGCCACGCTGTGCTGCTTCCTCTCATCCTCCTGGTTTCGGGTCAGGAATCTTCTGACATTCGGGGCTGTGGCTTGTGGGTAGTGTCATTCCCTCTTTCTCTCTAGTTTTCAGAAGATTTCTAGTTTGCATAATTGTGATGTCTCTTGGTGTGGATTTCTTTGAGTTTATCCTACTTGGGGTTTGTTTAGCTTCTTGAATCTGTGATTTTGTCTTTTGCCAAACAACAATTTATTAATTCATCAAATACTTTTTCAGCCCATTCTCTCTCTTCTCTCCTTCTGGAAATCCAAGGACACAGATGGTAGCTTTTGTGTCATTGCACTACAGGTCTCCGCTGCATTTAAATGTTGTCTGCCTGTGCTCCTTGCTGTCCGGTTGGGATAAAGGACACTCACCTGTCCTCGCTCAGGTCCACTGACCTTGTCCTCTGTCATCTCCACTCTACAACTAAGCCCATTCAGAAAGTTGGTTTTTTTATTATTATTATTTTGGTGATTCTATTTCTCAGTTCTATTATTTCCATTTGGTTCTTTTTATATGACATATTTCTTTGATGAGATTTTCTGCTTTTTCATTTGTATCAAAAGAATCTGTAACTCCTTACTGAAGCATTTTTATGAAGCTTTAAAATCCTTGTCTGATCATTTCAACCTCAGACTTATCTCAGTGTTGGGTTTCCTGATAGTCTTTTCTCATTCAAATCGTGATTTTCTGGTTCATGGCATGATAAGCGATTTTTGGTTGTATCATGGATATTCTCGATATTATATCATGACACTCGGTCCTATCAAGCTTTCTGTTTTTAGCAGGTGGTCAGCACGTTGAGGTACAGCACAGGGCCTGGGTGGGGTTGTGTGTGTGTTTCCCACAGGGCCTCTCAGCACCTCCGAGCCTTGCTGTGGGTGAATAGGGAAGAAGTTCACTATCGGGTTCACTGCCCCGCCCCAGCAGAAGCAGGGTGCTGAACCCCACTGCTGGCTTGCTTTCAAGTGGAGGCATGAGCCCAACACCCTGGTGGGCCCTGCTGAGCCGGGACTTGGGAAATTATTCCTGTGCTCAGCCCCACAGATGCTGCCAGGCAGAACCAGAGCACTGCAGCCACTTGCGCAGGAGGATGGGGAAGGACCTGTTGAAATCTCAAGGAGGAAAGAGGAGGTTCTGCCTTTCGGTTTGTGTGCAGTTTCCTGTTGCTAGACCACCCTGTATGCCACCCTTGATTTAGGGGAGCTGCCTTTTCTTGGAGACTTCTTGTCTGCACCTGTCAGTGGTTCTGGGCTAGCAGTCTCTCAGGGCCCTGTCCAGCCCCTAGGTGTGAGGGAGGCAATAGAGATGCCCAGGGAAGTCACTGCCGCATCACTCCTCCAGTCCAAGGCCTTGGCCTGGCCACTCCACCTTCATGGCACTCCTCAGGGGCTCATGCTTGCCTGTGGTGTGACAGCCAGGATTGTTTACCTGTAAGAGGGAGGAAGTGGGGTGAATGGAACTTTTCCAACTTAGCCAAGAGAAGAACTTGTCCTTAACACTTTTAATCCATTACATAAAAATAGAAGGAAATAAAGAGATATTGTGATGAATTAAATTCAGTATAGACAAGAACCTCTCTATCTCAGCAATGTTGACCTCTGGAGATTAGAGATTCTTTGCTGTGGGGCTGTGCACCATGGGTTGACCAGCAGAACCTGGGCCACCACCCACTAGATGCCAGGAGTGAATCCCTCCTGGTGGGACCACCAAAATGTCTCCAAGCGTCACTAAAGTTTTCCAGGGGGGCAGTTCACTCTTTCTTGAGATCCCTGGGTCTAGAGCAATTGTAAATACTTTATCTACATCCAGGCTTACAAATACCTAGAGTATCTTATTGATTCTTTTTAGAAAAAATTAATGAATTATAGCAAGTTTCTCAATATTACTAAAATTGCATGACAAAAATATATCTTGCCAAAGCACAATAGGTCAATGCGGTATCCAAAAGATGTTTTATTAATTTCAGTGATGTCACCAAAACTACCATTTTAATTCAAATGCATAAACTTTATGTCAAGAAACACATGAGGTGTGAGGATGCTGAGTTATGAATATATGAGAGTCTGGTCACTGGTTTCAAGGAGTTTATCTGAATTTGCTCATGTACTCAAACTAGCATTCATTGATCACTTATTAGTTACACCTATCAAGTGCTGTCCTGGGGACAGAGATAACAGTGATCAAGACCAGGTCCTCCTTTTGTAGAGTTCACAGTACAGTGGGGACTCAGGCGGAGCACAGCTCAGCACCAGGGAAAGGGGTGTGCCCCGCCCCCAGGCAGTCAAGGAGGGCTTCCTGTAAGAAGTGGGACCCCAAATAGAAAGAGTTTACACAGGCAATTGTGGGGAAGAGAACCTGGATAAATGAAAACCAAATCAAATATGTAAACACAGAGGGCACTCAGTCAACATGCGATCACTAACTAATTTGATTGATTAACTCATGATCAAATGAACTTTCTTTGCAGAGGCCAGAGGAGAGCAGGGTGAGGAGGGAATGTGACCAGTCCAGGGTCTCACCTGCTACTGAAAACAGAAAATGCCAGATTATAATCTTCCATTCCTGGGCAATCAAAAAATGGCACGAAGGATCATAGGACACGAGTACCTCCCCTAAAAAGAAACAGAACAAACTGAGGAGTCCTAATTTCCCCCCATCTTCCCATTCCCAAAGTAAAAGGCAAGAGTCAGCCTAGAGAAGATGCCGTCGGGGTGCGGGGTTTGGAGCTGAAGCAGACATTCTTTACAGAGAAAATACATGGTGCTAAAAGCCAGCAAAGTTGGTGTTCTTAGAAGTCTGAAATAAAATATCAGTGACACCGAATCCTAGTGGAAATTATGGAGTCAGTAGCAGGAAGTCAGGTAAGAGAAACAGGCCCAAGAATGTGGCACCAGAATGTGAGAAGGAAAGAAGCACTTGGAAGCTGGGCACAGTGGTTCACGCCTGTGGTCGCAGCAACTCGGGAGGCTGAGGCAGGCGGATCGCCTGAGCCCAGGAGGTCGAGGCTGCAGTGGGCGATGATTGCACCACTGCACTCCAGCCTGGGCAACGGAGCAAGACCCTGTCTGTAAAAAAATTATTTTTAATTAAAACTCATCTGAAAGAAGAAAGGGTTCAAAGCAATTGCCCTAACCCCCATGGGGAGTCTTAGCTGCCTTCAGAGGTGGCCAGCGCACCCTGGGCATCTTAACAAGTCAGGGGCACTGTGACTCCTCAGAGGTACAAGACCCTAAATGCCAAATGCTCTGCTGGACAGAGCTGCTCAACTGTGGCTGAAGAAAGATCCTCTGCCTCAACAATTTGAAGCATCAATCCTTCCAAGTTTACTTCTCTCCATTCTACCTGTCCTATTCTAGTGGGATGGAGCTGAGTTGCATAACTGATAAAATGTTCCACGTTGAGTGCCTCAGATCCTGGAAACTATCATGGTATGGACTGCAATTCATAAATGGAAGCCCTAATCCCCACTCTGATGGAGTTTGGAGATGGGCACATTGGGAGCTGATTAAATCACAAGGCAGGAGCACTTGTGAATGGGATCAGTGCCCTTATGAGAACAGACAGGAGGGTTCTTCCCACTGCCCACCCTTCACCACGTGAGACTCAGCAGGAAGATGGCAGCTGCACCCAGAAGAGGTCCTCCCTGGACCCCGACCCTGCTGGCACCTGTGCTCGGCCTTCCAGCCTCCAGCTTTCCAGCCTCCAGTACTGTGAGAAAATAGACTTCCACTGTGTGAGCCACAGTCTATGGTATTTTGTTATGGCAACCCAAGCTGACTAACACATATCAATTGACAGAATCCCAGAAAATTAGAAAACTTTAAAACACTCTTTTTAAAAAATTCTCTCAAGGCTCTTGTAGAAACAAAACTTACATATTAAACCAATACTTAACTAAACAAGGATAGTATTTAAATACCCCTAATCTGTTGGAAAATGTTCAGGTTCTGAACCACCTTTACAGATGCAGATTTTTTGGTCCTTTCTGAATGACACTGTAAGATTTGAGCCTTTTATTAGATCATATGACAAAAGTATGTGATCAATGGCCCCTGGGAATGGGAGAATGAGATGGAGAGTTGCTTAGAGTTCTTGTTCTACATTTCTGCAGGGTGTGTGATTCCCCCTGCAAAGGTGAACATACAGGGTGCCTTGGGTGCCTGCTCTCTGGCAGGGCGATTGAGTTCTGTGCCAGTATTTGTCCAGTAAGCTTCCTCATTCACAAATCAATGGAGTGTCCTTGTATGCACAAGGAACAGAGAAAGAGCTACCATCTCAAAGAACTATATCCACCTAAAGGCCATGGGAAATGTATGGTGGAACAAGTCAGAACCCAAGGCATACAAGACATGATGAGAATAACAATTGATACTAATTGAGCACTTACTGTATACCAGGCACTTGTCAACGTGTGTTCATGAATTATCTCAGTATTGCCACGCACTAATAGAATATTATTACTCTCATTTTACAGACAAAAAAAGCTAAGAAAAAATGTGAAGTCATTTTCCCAAGTTCACAGAAAAGTGGTTGGCAGAACAGGGACTTCTATCTAAAAAATGGACATTTGTACATTAATTGAAACACACAAATACATGTACAGGCACGGTAAGAAAATATAAAAAGAAAAGAAAACCAGAACTTCCCAGCAGCCAATAGCCAGGGGCGGACAGGCCTGAAGACAGATAGTGACTGCTGTAGACATGAGTTTGTGATAGGGTCCCCGACCCCAAGTGTGCTGCTGTCCATGGTCCTGGAGGATTGTGGCCTAACAGGGTGTGGCTGTTTCTCCTCATCCCGGGTAACTGGGGATCCTGTCCTGGCTCTCCAAGGAATGCTGAGCTATATACGAGAAGTTCCATGGTGAGAAAAGTGGGAAGCAGAGAGAGAAAATTCTGGAGTCACAAACACTGTCAGATTCCAAAGGAGAAAGCAAGAATTTGTTTTCAAATAACTCCATGTAATATTTATTTCAGATAATTGGAAAGAATATGGTTTTTCTTTTCAATGTACTCTCAAAAAGCAGTAATTCACCCAACACTATGACACCTATGTTCGTGTGGGTTTTCCGGCTTTTCACTTTAGGCCAAAAGCTCCCAAGTCCTGGTTTCTGCACCACATATTGCCTTTGATGCAGCAGCATCTTGGTAAATAAACAGCCAGAATGCCACGACATCAGATTCATGTAAATGGCTGGTTGCAGCCTCTCTGACTGCCCCATCTTCAGTCACTCATAAGGTAAACTTTCCTTGCCTGTGTCTTTGAAACTTAAATAGGCTTTGCAGTACCTTCCGGGCAGCTTGCTGTGCCCATGAGGGAACGGCCACTGAGGAGAGCAGACAGGGAGAGAGGGAGAGTGGCCCCAGACGGTCCACCACCCTGCGCCGGACATGGGGCAGATGTAAGGATAAAACTGTCAGCAGTGAAAACACAAAGAGAAATATTGCGATTTCCTATTATCCACATTGTTCCCAGGGGCTGTTTGCCCAGTTGCCATGGCACAGGCGCTGAGATTTCATAATTTTCCTCCTGCCGGCCATGTGCCCGTGCAACAATGTGAATTTAATCAGCCCAGACAGTTGGTTGGGTTTTGTCCATGTGAGTGGAATAAAACTTTTCTCACCAGCTAAACCCACAAAGTTTCTAAAAGCCATAAATAATGGGTAACTCCTATAACTTGCACCTGCCTGTTTTATTTGATCAAGGCTGCAAGGACTCAGAGGAACTGCAGAGCTCCCAAGTGCTGGCGGCTGCTCATGGGTCAAGCTTCCCAGACACATTTTCAGTGGAAACGTTTATTTTGATAGGGAGGTATTCTTTCCGAAGGACTGAAATAATGCTGGTCCAAGTACTAATTTTAAACGGAACAGTCCTAACTAAAAAGGATTCCTTCCACCAGGAAAAGAAAGGGGGAATAATGTGGGGAACCATCAGGACTGTCTGAGCATCAGAGGATCGAGGAGCAGGTTTCACCAGCAGATCATGAGGGAGGACTGTCTGAGTGTCAGAGGACGGAGGAGCAGGTTTAACCAGCAGATCATGAGGGAGGACTGAGCATTGGAGGATGGAGGAGCAGGTTTAACCAGCAGATCACGAGGGAGGACTGTCTGAGCGTCAGAGGACAGAGGAGAAGGTTTCACCAGCAGATCATGAGGCAGGACTGTCTGAGGGTCAGAAGACAGAGGAGCAGGTTTAACCAGCAGATCACTAGGAACAGAAAGTGAGCATGGAAACCCCACACATTGCTTTGGTTGTGGTGAAAGGCAGAAATGCATAATACCAGCCAGGGGTGTGAATACGGAGGACCCAGAACTGGAATTATCTGTCACACCTAGAAAGATTATTTGAACTGTTTGAAATTATTTGGATCCTTTCAGAGAATAACTTGCCCTATTTAAAAATATCATTACAATATGATCAAGAGGAACTTTTTCTGAAAAGTAGTTATCTGACGTTTGCATATCATAAAAAGTATGTCATTAGTTTAAATTTACTGTGGGGAGAGATTTAGATATGCTTATTTTTGTCTCTATATTCTGATACAAAATCATTAAACTTCCAAGACTCTTAAAAATCTATGCACATTATGGTCAAATGATCATGAAATTCTTTATTGTGTTTTTAATGTATTAAATGACCTAAAATAATAATACTGGGAAAATGCTTCTTTGATACAAAACTAGAAAATAGGACTATAATAAATGTATTTGCTGGAAACCGTTTTTCAAATTAACAAATCTATTTTCTATGATATGCTGCCAAAAGTCATGTTGCTTCTCAGGGCCCACTGCAAAGGACAGGCCATTATTTAAGCCATTTCTTAATTCAGCAGGAATTAAAGAACAAGAAACCAGACAATGGAATATTTGCAGAATTGTTTTTTGAGGTCATGTATAATGCCCACTAATCTAAAGAGACTCCTATTTTGAAAAAAGTTGGCAACGGCTAAAGATGGCTCAAATAACTTCAAGTATTTGAAGTAGTGAAAGAAAATATCGGAAGACAGTAGCTGAAAATGGCAGTGAATTCCGTGTGCACCTGTTATTTTGATCGTGACCCACAATTTCTCCACCGTGCCACCATTTCCACTGGCCAATCTCGTTCTGTTGCCCAGGCTGGAGTGCAGTGACACCATCTCGGCTCACTGCAACCTCCGCCTCCCAAGTTCAAGTGATTCTCCTGCCTCAGCCTCCCAAGTAGCTGGGATTACAGGCACATGCCACCATGCCCAGCTAATTTTTGTGTTTTTAGTAGAGACGGGGTTTCATCATGTTGGCCAGGCTAGTCTCAAACTCCTGACCTCAAGTGCCCTGCCCACCTCAGCCTCCCAAAGTGCTGGGATTACAAGCTTGAGCCACCGCACCTGGCACCCCCACCCGTTCTGATGTTCTTGTGACCAGTTCACCAAAGGAGATATTAATTTTTAAAATGCACTTGTTTTTCCGTTGAGATCCTGCCCAGTGAACGTTTTCATGATGAGAGAAATCCCTACACCACGTCTTTAGCCACCTGTGCATTGCGCTTTCAGGGGGGAGGCAGTGTGGAAGAAAAGAAACACCTCCCTCCGGGCCGGCTTTGAATCCGGATCAAATGTGGGCAAGTGGTCAAATAGCTCTGAGCAACAGTCAAAATGAAAACTGAAAATCTAGTTAAAATGTCTGAAACCACTTCCCCCTTGAATTCTGAGCTTCTGGCCCTCCACACCCAGAGGCCTCCACACACAGCGGGCCTGTGCCCTGAGCACGAAAAGCCACTCATCTGGGGAGGCCCAGGCAGGAGGAGCACTTGGACCCAGGTGTTTGAGACCAGCCTGGGCAACAGTGAGACCTTGTCTCTTAAAAAAAAAAAAAAAGAGAGAGAGAGAGAAAATAAAGAAAAAAAAAAAAGCCTCTCACCTGCTTTAGCGAGCTCTGCCTGTGCAGCTGGACTGCTTTTCTCCTTTTCTTGAGTTCTCTGGATGCTCCCTGCGCCTGATTTCTTTGATGTCTTGGATGATTCACTCAACACCTGAGACGATGAGGAATGAGGGGAGGTGTTTACAGCTGCCTGGATCTTAGGTGAGCCTGGAGCTGCGACCTTACAAATGTGGTTCCCATGATGTCCGCTCTCACCTCCTGTAACACTGAACAAGGCGGGGAGTGGCGGGACTTCCTTCCGGCCCGCGCTGGCCCTCGAGTGCTCGTGCATTTGCCCACGGTGGCTTTTGTCAGGACTCGCGAACGTGTGGGTCTGTCTGGGCCCAGTCTGGACCTCCAACTCCACTGGCCAGGGCACCCTTAGGTCTCCATCCCTGCTCCTCCCTCTGGGAACGGAGTGGCAGCTCTCAGGAATCAAGGTTACTGCATTTCTGAGGACCATGTGAGAGGAGCAGGGATGCAAGACACGTTAAGGATGGGAACAGCAGAAGCTGAAGAGTGCCAGTGGGGTGAAGACACCCGTGTCTGCACTAAACAGCTAGCAGGGAGAGGAATTAGAGAGTGTTGTCTCTCAAGGCAGAGCATCTATCTAAAAGGCAGACAGTTCTCTCACCAGGTAGAGCAACGCCCATGACCGACACCGCGGGTCTGCACCTCCTGGGCCCATGCCCGACACCGCGGGTCTGCACCTCCTGGGCCCATGACCGACACCGTGGGTCTCCACCTCCCGAGCCTATGACTGACACCGTGGGTCTCCACCTCCCGAGCCCATGACTGACACCATGTGGGTCTCCACCTCCCGGGCCCATGACCAACACCGCAGGTCTGCACCTCCCGAGCCTATGACTGACACCATGGGTCTCCACCTCCCAGGCCCATGACCGACACCGCGGGTCTCTACCTCCAGAGCCCATGACCAACACTGTGGGTCTGCACCTCCTGGGCCCATGACCAACACCGCGGGTCTGCACCTCCTGAGCCCATGACTGACACCATGGGTCTCCACCTCCTGAGCCCATGACTGACACCATGGGTCTCCACCTCTCGGGCCCATGACCGACACTGCAGGTCTGCACCTCCAGAGCCCATGACTGACACCGTGGGTCTCCACCTCCCAGGCCCATGACCGACACCGTGGGTCTCCACCTCCTGAGCCCATGACTGACACCGCAGTTCTCCACCTCCCGACCCATGTCCAGGACATCTTGGGGGGGTGGGTGCGTTGCGTGTCCTCCTGCTGTTTGTGGGAGACCTTGGTCACAGCTTTCCATCAGCATGTTGACTGCCTGGGTGTCACAAAGGGTGACTTGGGGACGTGGCCCGCATGCAGTGCACTCTGCCATGCTTCATTCCAGTGCCAGGTGCTGGCAGCGCACGGAGTAGGCCCAGCAGGGTGGGCTGTGCTCAGTTCCAACACATGGGCTGAGCTAAGGTGCAGCAGCACTGCCTCTTTGAGGTATTGACTATGATCACATTTAAAGGTCCCTATGCAGCAAAGCCTGCTGGGCTGGCCACCCCACCAAGGTTTTGGGGAGGGTGGGATCCTACCACAAGCCCCATTCTGGGGCAACCTCAGTAAATCGAATATGGGACCCGCGTGGCTGTGGTGTCCATGAATCTGTCATGGTTGGATGAAGGTTCTCAGGGCAGCACTGCTGTCTGCACTGTGCACATGCGTCTCAGCCCCACAGATGCAAGAGGAGGCCCTGCTAAACTGGGGGTGCCCTAACCACTCATTTTATTACATAAAGGAGTGTGAGGGCCTTTTGTGCGATGGGCTGTGACATGTTCCACCTTGCTTTTAAGCAAACATGTTCAAAGAGAAAAAGTACACTTTTCCCCTGGTGTGTGTGTGTTGGGGTGGGTGTGAATTTTAATTAAAGTGGATGGGCCATCAGGATCAAGTCACACCATGTTGCACCACACGGGAAAAGATGGGTAGAACAAAGTGATGTCCAAGGAACAAAGATGACACCATGTAGAATAAAAATGGATCTATGCAGAGCAAGTCAATGTCTGTGCAGAGCACTGTGTGTCCAACAACGAGGATATTCCTATCAGAGCAAAGCTGTGTCCCTGTAGAGAAAGGATGTGTTCATGCAGATCAAGGCTGTGCCCGTGGAGATCAAGGCTGGGCCCACGTAGATCAAGGCTGGGCCTGTGGAGATCAAGGCTGGGCCCGTGGAGATCAAGGCTGGGCCCGTGGAGATCAAGGCTGTGTCTGTGGAGATCAAGGGTATGCCCATGGAGATCAAGGCTGTGTCCGTGGAGATCAAGGCTGTGTCCATGGAGATCAAGGCTGTGTCCATGGAGATCAAGGCTGGGCCCGTGGAGATCAAGGCTGGGCCCACGTAGATCAAGGCTGTGTCCGTGGAGATCAAGGCTGGGCCCGTGGAGATCAAAGCTGTGTCCGTGGAGATCAAGGCTGGGCCCGTGGAGATCAAGGCTGTGTCCGTGGAGATCAAGGCTGGGCCCGTGGAGATCAAGGCTGTGTCCATGCAGAACAAGATTTTGTCCACGTAGAGCCAGGATGTTCTCATGTAGAAGAAGGGTATATTCACAGAGTGCAGATACGTCTATGTTGAGCGAGGGTTTTTCTGGGATTCGAGCTCTGCTTTTCTCAGGCCTGTGTCTATCCTGCCATGCGGACTTCCACATCAACCTCCTTGAGCCGGGCCCTTGAACAGTCAATGTGTGGGACATGGATATGTTTTCCAGGGCTGCAACATCAGAGTATCACAGACTTGATGGCTTAACGTGGAATGTATTTTCCTGTCATGTTGGAGGTTGCGTATCTGAGCTCTGGGTGGTAGCAGGGTTGGCATTTGGCCGCTGAGGAGGAGAAAGTATTTTACATGATGGGGTTCAGGGCTCACTGCCCCAAAATATGGCACTTTACATATGGCATTTAAGAATGGGGCAGAAGCAGGAAGGTCACTCCCCAGCCTTCTCCTCCTCTTCCACAGATGCAGGTCATAAAACCTAGCAGGTACTTTCTGGCCTTTCCCTGAAGCGAATTATAAGATCCTCATGACCTAATGGCCTCCACTGCACTGCCAGGGAAGACACATCCTTAGCTTGGAAGACGTGGGGACAGAGAGATGCACCTGCACACACAGGCTTTGCTGCATCCCCGCTCCATGACCATGTGATCACACCTGTCTAGGACCATGCATTTCCTCATCTAAGCCAGCCTGACAACACCCAGGCTCACCCAGTTCTTTGCGTCTTCATTCCGTTATGAAGGCCTCCGTGTCATTAAAACGTATTAATTAAATTCCAGGCTTTTCTCCTGTTAACCTGTCTTTGTCTGATTTTCAGACCCAGGTGGGAACCCTAGACAATCCGGGACAGCCTTTTCCCTCAGTGGCTCCCGACACCTGCACAGGCGCCTTGCTCCGCCTGCAAGCGGCAGTTCAGCAATTCGGGAACCTCTGACAAAGGCCGGCAGCGGGAGGGTTCTCACCACATCAGCCCCTCATGTCTCTCTCTGTGGGGCTCATTCAAGGAAAAGGGGTAAGAGTCTTTTTTTTTTTTTTTAAGTTTTCAGACCAAGCCAAGACCCCTAAAATGGCTGAGGAAAACCTTCCCTCCCGACACAGTCCTCTCCCCAGCATCTGGTGGCCACTGGTGATCATTGTCCTTCCTTGGCATGTAGAAGCAGCACCTCGATTCCACCTTCAGGGGTCGTGTTCTCCCCGCATGTGCATCCATCCTGGCTCCAACTTTCCTCTTTCTATAAGGACGCCGGTCATACTGGATTAGGGCCCACCCTAATGATGTCATCTCAATTTGATCATCTGCAAAGTCCCTATTTCAAATAAGGCCTGTCAACCTAAACACAGAGAGAGGCTCTCTAGGAGGAGAGATGTTGATCTGAGAGCCAAGCATGGCCGTGGCACCTACACGCCACAGCAGACTCTGCACACTTGGGGAGGAAGGGAAGACCAAGGCTTGAGGGAAACCATCGAAGGATGAGGCCATTGTTTTGAAATGATTCTCCTCGGCTGCAAGGATGGATAAGGGTGTCGCTGATCTGAGGCTGGCCAGGCCGTGCTGGGCCGACGTCCTTGCAGACTGCTTCTTGTACCAGGCTGCGGGTTTTGTAGTGTTTTTCATGACGAGGCCCACAAGCACGAGGACCATCTCCTCATGGCGTTCCCCGCTCTGTTCAGCAGTTTTCTTAACATTTGTGACTGCACCGTGGCTCTGTCAACATTCACAGCTCACATTCTCGGACACTGGGTGTAGGACTTGGTCACAGGAATCTTAGGGGACAAGCAAAGCCCAGGCTGGAGGGACGCGGAAGGAGGAGAGGGCAGAGTCAGGGGAGCCCTGGCAGAGGCGCCGGAAAGCCGGTGTTGGACGGGGAAGGGCCCCACGCAGGCTGCTCTCCTCCTGGCAGGGATCCCTGGGCCTGGGAGGACTCCTCCTGTCTGCCTCTCACGTCCGGCTCTTTTCCTTAAAAGGACGCAGGCATAATCCTGGTGAGGCGGCCCACGCCCAGCACTGCCTGTGGGGGCAACAAGCTCCAGTGGGGGGGTGAAACCCACCGCAGAGACCACAAGCCCCAAACTTAACACCAGATGCCTGCCCTAAGCACGGCCACCACGTGGGCCCCAGACTATAGCAGGGGCATTTACATCTTGACAGGACTTTGCTACTTATGACATTCTAGTGCCAAAAGTGCAGACAGCCT